>NC_056565.1:838504-852222 GCF_013358625.1 Macadamia integrifolia | reverse complement strand
CCAACAGGTCAGTAATGCTCCATCTGGCTCAAACCCGAAGTCTTTTGGTTAAAAAAAACCCAATTGAGTTGCGTGAGAGAGAGAGATCATTGAGAGTCATGAGCGGGGTGAGAGTCGCAAGCGTATGAGAGATCATGAGAGTAGGGTTTTTTTTTTTCTTCTTATTTTGGTGGGGAAATAAAAAGGGAAATTTTAATGGTAAAGTGAAATTATTTTTCACATGTAAAATATATTTCCCTTGCAATCAAACATCTAAATTTAGTTTTTCTAGGAAAAAAATTCCACTTTACATGAAAAATTTGCATTCCCCTTGCAACCAAACAAAGCCTATGGGTTTTTTTTTTAAAAAAACATATTTTAAAATTACTTGATGAAGATTCCAAATATAGATTTTTTTATTGGTAGGTCTATGGTTTTGTTAACACTTGAGATGTATGGGATCAGCTTTACTCCACCAAAAATAACCAAAACAAACAAAACAAAAACACGATTCACAAACAGGGTTTGGATTTTGTCAAGGGTTTTAAGAAAGGGCTTTGAGAAGGAATCAAGGAACAAGGAAAAACCATTGATCCAGGCCACCATTTTGCTCTGGCAGCGGTGAGCTTCATTGTTGCTTTTGACAAGAGTAGAAATATAGTGGATGACCTTAGGGCTTAGGCACTCATTTTGGTATCATAGAGGTAAGTATAATAAATACTTATATTTTTTATGTCTTCTTTTCTTTATATTTATAATTTTGTTTCATAATTATGTATTTATATTATATGTTAATATGTTATGATGATTGATGATTCATGATTGATGAAGATGAACTTAGTATATTCACTTTATTGATTTGTTTTCTTGATGAATATCTTACATTTGTATGAATATGAACCTTTAATATTTATTTAACATATGAGTAATAGGATTCAACTAGGATTTGAGCCAAATAGATTGGTTTTATAAAAAAATTACACAGGAACGCTTTAGTCGATAAGGTGACGCTTTATGCCCGCCTTATCGCTAAAGTGCTTTGAAAGACCCTCAAACGCCTCCGTCGCCTTACCGCCTTAAAAACTATGGTATAACCCACTTTATACATCTTTTCCTCTTATTCAACAGTCCCTGTTCAAATGGTCCAAGAAAAATTTGACTACTTCAGACATTTAAACCATTATATTGACATCTGTAGATGTCAGATTGCTCAGAAAACTCGATGAAAATTTGTCACGTACACTATTTAGTGTTGGAAACCAGTTTTAAGTTCGTTGTTCACTGCCCTAAATCTACATAATTTCTTCTTGTTGGCTTTAAAGCCCATTTCACATACCATACAAGTTATTGCCAAACGAATGTAACCTTTTTTTTTTTTTTTAAATAGGTAGGGAGGGGAAGATAACAGCCAGGAGGCTCGAACTCCAGACCTTTTGGTAAGCGTGGGCTTTACGCACCACAGCGTCACCAACTGTGCTAAGCAGTTGGTGTTCAAACAAATGCAATTTCTAATGAAGAAAGTGGTCTTTCCAACCTTACCCCAAACAAAGTCTCTTGTGATTCTAAATATTACCCTAAGAAGAAAGAACATATGGGGCACACAAGAATTCGCATGACATCTGTGGAGGGACATGGAAAATTGGAAATTGACTTTCCTAATGTAGTTTAATTCATTTCTCTTTTTGCTTTATCTTACATCTGGGGACAGACATCTGGCGTTCACTTTATCTCATTGTACAAAATTTAAGGAGCTTAATTCACTTCACATCTCCAAATGAAGCGTTTACCACAGAACAGTTGATTTTTTTATTGGAGTGCCCTACCCCTGCCACCCCTACTTTGGATTTTTTCTTTTTTGGGTGCATTTGTTGTTTTGTTTTAATGTGCAATTTTTAGCATCAGGGCTTGGACTACGATGTAAATTAATTGCAAACTTGGTTTTGCAAGTCCTATATTGGAATGGTAACAACTTTTATTTGATTCAGGTTTCGGAAGCATCTGTGAGTAGGAACCGCAGTACAATCATTGTACCTGCAGGAAGTGCCCGGGATGAAGGGTGGGCTGCATTCAGGAACATCTTAGCTGAGATCAATGAAGCTTCTAGGCTTTTTATCCTGCCTAATCAGGTCTGTACTTGTGATCTACTAGTCATTGCCTCCTACTTCCTGAAAAATGATTCTCATGAGTTACTTCTGTTGAAACAGCAAAATTCTGAACCTTCAGAAAGCCTTGTGGGCCTTTCTGATGACGTTGGTGCAGGTTTCATATCTGGTCATAGTACTCAACCTTCTCCGGCATCTGACTTAAATGTAGATCGGTCAGTTGAATTGCCTCCACAAGATGAAATGGGTAGCCTAGGGGTTTCAAAGGTGATCAGAGCTGATCAGAAGAGATTCTTCTTTGATCTTGGGAGCAACAACAGGGGTCACTTTTTGAGAATATCTGAGGTAAATTTGATGGTTGTGTGTGTGTGTGTGTGTTTTTTTTTTTTTTTTTTTTTAAATCCTTGCTTTCATTTTTCTTTTTCTATGGGTTGTCTTTTGCATCACTTTGGAATTTGCTTGGGTCAATTTAGTGTTGATCCATCTGGAATCACAATTGCAGGTGGCAGGTGCTGATCGCTCTTCGATCATTCTCCCTTTATCTGGGCTAAAACAATTCCATGAAATGGTTGGTCATTTTGTGGAGATCACCAAAGATCGAATTGAAGGGATGGCAGGTGCAAACGTACGGACGGTGGAGCCCCCACAGAGATGATTCTGTTGATTTTGTTTTGGTGAAGCTCAAGTGTTGCAATTTGTCTGTCTGATCTATACTATCCGTTTGGCTAGGGGGGTGCATATTGTTCTTTTCTTATTTCTCTCGTTGACGTCTGTCCGAAAATAAGCTAATTTCTCCAGTCGACCTATTGAGAAATTGTGGTTGTTTGTCAAGCTTATTTCTATTCTAGTAATAATGGAAAACGGGGTCTGAAATCATGTAATTCTTGCAATTATGAGCAGCAGCATGAAGTGGAACAAACAATACATCTGGACTTTTTGATGGTTTTTGCCTTTTCATTTCCGGTAATCAGAATCTGTTTCAGGTTGTTTGTTCGCGTCGCGGGCTTCAATTCAACTTTACTAGACCCAGCTTATTTTATTTTTAATTTTAATATTCATCTATCTTCATTTATTTATATTTAAGGATAATCTTTCGTGTCAATATGCCCAGTGATGTCGTTCAGATCACTGATATTAACATTGATTTAGTGGTTCAATTCACTGAAACTAATTAACGGTGAAGACTTGAAGGGTTTATCTGTGATCATCTCTTGCCCTTCGAAAAGTTTTTAAAATCGAACACATAATTCGTAGGTTTTATATTCAATTATCTCCTCCGCACTTTGGGCTGCTTAGTTTTTTTATCTTTCACAATAAATGCTTTTTTTTCCCCTCTTTCTTAATGATAATTATTGGAAAGGCTAGGAATGCCCCCAAGTTGCCCAGCATGTGACATCTTTATCTCCTCCTCATTTTAAAAAGACCTCTTTGTCCTTATATGTCCAGCCCCAGTACATCTTTAAATTTTAATATAGTTTTATGGCGGATCATGGCGAATCCATGCCCAATTCCGAGTTCTCGAACCTTAGGGTGTCATTGATGGAAACAATGAAAGCAATGCTAATAGTTGAGGGTGCTTTTATGGTGTAAGCGTGTGACTGACTGTTACTTACTACATCCAAGGTCGACATATCAGGGGGGAACTCAATCGCTGTTTGGAAATTACGGGTTTCCACAATCAAACCAACAAGGATAATGAATGAGCTTTTTAACATGCAAGCAAGCAAGCAAATCCCAAGAAAGATGTAGAGATCAGATAAAATTTACAAGCTGTACCATTTTAGTAGGGTAGTATTGTTTTCTATCTTTTCCCATCTAAAACAAATACAAAATCTAGAGAAAGAACCAATCCCCCGTCCCCTTTTCCCTTCAAAATGCTCTCTACTCAGACATGCCCAATAAAAACAACAGCAACAAGATCCAACCAACCGGACAGATCCTGGGTGGGTTCCCCGCCACAAAAAACACAGCGAGCGGATAGGTTCACTCCAGTAGGAATATGTACAATGTTGGGTAGATGAGGAGGAAACCAGCCGCTGAACTGAAACACGTATGCGAGTAATTGTACAAACAGTTTGTAAAAGAGAAACAAACGAAAGATAGGTACCCAAAATTGAATATTTGTCCAAATCATCATCTCCGAGAAGTGGCCAACATTTTTTCTGATGCTCTCACTTCTAGAGCATGAATCGGCAATTTTGGTTTTGGTTTGTAGTTTAATGACAGGTCTTTGTTTGAAGCCAAAGCAACGAGCTCCTTTTCATCCAGTCCTTTAGGAGGCCCAAGGCTGCAACGATCTGTGTTGTGTTTGGCGAGTGCATCTTTGAATTTTTTGATCTAAGTAGTAAAGTAGGTCACAAAAACAATAAAGCGTGTCAAAAATCGGCCACGAAAACTTACATATCATATCGCTAAGAATGTTACATAAAACAACTGGATTATGATAGAGATTCAAAGGGAATCTGAATTCTGAGGAGGACAAAAGAGAAGTCCCGCTCCCACCAATCTATCGACTAGGGATTAATAAAAAAGAACTGACCGACTGACTGGGCCAGCATCAAAAGAAAAAAAGTGAGTTCCTGATCAGAAAGATCGAGGGCCTCCTAATTCCCCTCTGAATTTGGTAATGAAATTGCAAGAAAGAAAGAAAGAGAAGAAACATATATATATATATATATATATATAGATTAAGGAAATGCACAACCGAACACTTACAGTGGCATTGGTGCAACTGAAGCTGCATAGACGACCGTGGGCTCCCCTGTAAAACCGAAAGAAAGGTATGACATGGACGTTCAGGCTATAACACATGAATTTATGCTCCTCATTGTTCACCTGAAGGAATTGTACATCTGGATTCATCTCCGCAAATTGACATATCTGTGAAAGAAGAAAACATACTCCAAAATAATAAGATTAGAAGAAAGACTTCTTTCCTCCTATGAATCTTTAATTACACTAAATTAATAGAGGACATATCCAAAATAATAAGATTAGAAGAGAGATTCCAAATCCCCCCAGAAATAGAATGATCGATCACCTTGGGATGGAGAGCTCTACATCCCCCACAACCCGGGGAGAAAAAATCCACAATAACCAGTTTATCTCCAGCGCTTAACAAGGAATCCACAAGATCTTGTGCACTAGTGATCTCTTTCATATTGGGTTGGATCCCTTTCTTCCACCATTTCTGAGCTTTCCCAATAGGAAGACTCATCTGCAATTCAGCCAAAAGTACCAATTAACATTCCCCTCCGTTAATATAGGATATAAAAGATCATCGATTCAGAAAATTTTAGGAGCTTAATTTCCCCCACCCCAAAAAAGAAAAAGAAAGATGCAACACAGCACATGGTGAGATAGATATATTTAACGGGTTCCCAAAATTCCAACTAAAATAATAAGGGAAGCCGTCCGGTAGAGAAAAGATTAAAAGGAGAAGGAACACCCAAACTTGAGATGCATGGAGAAGGGAGTTTTAAGAAGAGTTCGACCTGCGCAGAAGAAGCTTGCTGAAGGTATCCTGTCCTGGGATGCCTCACGCCAAATCGAGGGACGATCCTTTGTCCATGGAAGAGGAGGGTATCGGAAGAAGAAGAAGATTGCAGGTGGGTTGAGAATAAGGGGTTCTGAGAAGAGAAACGAAGAGCAGAGGAAGATCTCCTCCTGCTGGGAGAAGCTGAAACGCAGACATGGGGACATGAAAGAAGCAGACGGTTCTTGGTTGGTACTTGGGCCATTGTAATCTTTCTTTGGCTTCCTTTGAGACAAGAAAGACAAATTTGCTTTCGCTCGGCCTGAAAATCTTGAAGAAAAAGAGTGGCAGCGCTGGAACGGTACTTGCAGAGTGAACAAAAGAAGAGTTTTGCCGTTTTGGAAAGGAAAGAAGGAATAACAACTATGGAAAGCAAGCGTTCCTTTTGCTCGTATTAATAAAGAAAAAAAAATTATATATATAAATATAGAGAGAGAGAGAGAGAGAGAGAGAGAGAGAGAGAGAGAGAGAGAGAGAGAGGGGGGGGGTGTTCGCTGCTCGTGTTCCCGGCTACCAATAACCATCTCCATCTTTGGTTGAGAACCGTCATTAAGAGGTCAACCGTTGATGAATAAATAAATAAAGAATCCAACGGTGCGGTGAAATTCAGCTGAAATCAGAAATGTTCCTAGCTTCCTTCCAGTATATTACCTACTTACTGACTACTGTACGTAATTGTATAGCGTGTCATCCTTCAGGAAGAAGCGCGCTGACCTCATTCTTACTTTTCTTGCTTCGCCCCTGTTCTCTAGGAGCTTTCCCTCCTTGAGGTATTCTATTATGGCGTCCATCCAGCTTTGGCCGTTTTCACCTACGGGTAACACCTCGCGGGGTTTCTCAATGCTTGGCTGTGGTAGTACTTCGAAATACACCGCTCGTCCAAGTTCTGCGAAATCGGAAGTGGCCAGCTGTGATAGTGCGTCTGCGCTAGCATTCTCTTCTCGTGACACCTGCTTCACCTCAAATTCCTTGAAAGCCGCTGACCTTTCTCGCACCGTGTTCAAGTATTCGGCCATACTCTGCTCCTTGGCCTCGTATTCACCATTCACTTGCCGCACCACGAGTTAGGAGTCGCTATGCACTACTAGTTCCTTCACCATCAAAGCCCGAGCCAGATTAATTCCGACTATTATCGCTTCGTACTTCCGCTTCGTTGTTGGAGGCATCGAAGGCGAACCGTAGGGCGCATTCCACTTTGAAACCCTCGGGGCTTACCAACACGATTCCTGCGCCGCTTCCATCGCTGTTGGAAGCCCCATCCACATACAACGTCCAAGCCTCGTCTCCTCCTTCCTCGGTAGATTCCTGCGGGTCATCGGGGATCGTCGTCTCCGCTATGAAGTCTGCGAGGGCCTGTGCTTTAATTGCGATTCTCGGCTTGTACTGGATGTCGAACTCTCCCAGCTCTATGGCCCAGTTTACCAGGCGATCAGACATATCTGGTCGCTGCAGTATTTTCTTCAGGGGCTGGTCGGTGAGTACGCATACCGTATGCGACTGAAAATATGGCCTCAGCTTTCTTGCCGCCGTCACGAGGGCGTACGCCACTTTCTCTGCCTTTCGGTATCTTGTCTCGGCATCTAGAAGGGTTCGGCTGACGTAGTATATTGGCTGTTGTTGCCTTCCTTCCTCTTTTGTCAGTACAACGCTTACAACAACTGCCGATACAGCAAGGTACAGCTGCAAGGCGTCCCCGGTGTTCGGCTTTGTCAGCAGCGGGGGTGCGGCCAAGTATTCCTTCAATTGTTCGAAAGATTTTTCGTACTCCTCCGTCCACTCGAACCTTTTGGTCCCTTTAAGCGCTTTGAAGACAGGAAGGCATCTATCTGCCGATCGAGACATGAATCTTCCGAGGGCGGCGACCCGACCCGTCAGCTCCTGGACTTGTTTCACGTTCTGGGGTGACCTCATGTCCCGAATGGCTTGTATTTTGACTGGGTTGGCTTCAATTCCTCTCTCCGAGACGATGAAGCCGAGGAACTTTCCCGAGGCTACTCCAAAGGCACATTTTGCCGGGTTCAGCTTCATGTCGTACTGTCGCAGCACCTGGAATGCCTCTTCCAAGTCTTGGACGTGCCTTTCCGCCTTCAGGCTTTTCACGAGCATGTCGTCCACATACACTTCCATGGTTTTGCCGATCAGTCCTTTGAAAATCTTGTTCACCAACCTTTGATAGGTGGCCCCTGTGTTCTTTAGTCCGAAAGGCATGACCTCATAGCAGTACAACCCACCTTCAGTTATGAAGGATGTTTTCGGGACATCAGCCTCGGACATTTTGATTTGGTTGTACCCCGAGTATGCATCCATGAAACTCAGCGCCTCGTATCCCGCCGTGGCGTCGATGAGTAGGTCTATCTTTGGCAGGGTGTATGCGTCCTTCGGGCAGGCCTTATTCAGGTCGGTGAAGTCGATGCAGATCCTCCACTTCCCGTTTGCCTTCGGAACCATTACCACGTTAGATATCCACTCCGGGTACTGGATCTCACGGATGGACCGGGCCTTCAGTAACTTTTCTACTTCCTCGTCTATCTTCTTCTGTCTTTCTGGGGCGAACGTCCTCTTCTTCTGCTGCACCGGCTTCTTCATTGGGCTAACATTCAGGTGATGTTTTATCACCTCTTGGTCTATCCCGGGCATGTCCGACGCCGACCAGGCGAATACGTCAGCGTTGTCCCGTAGGAATGAGATGAGTCTTTCTCGCTGCAACCTTGGCATGGTAGCCCCAATCTGGAACTGCCGGGTGTCATCCCCTTGTTCAGCCTTCAACTTGCACCAAATCTTCGGCCGGCTCTCCCCGTTGATAACTGGCATCATCACGAAGATCCTCTACTGGGAGTGCCTCGCCCGCCTTTTCCTTTCCCCAGAGAGTAGTGGCGTAACATCTCCGGGATGTCTCCTGATCGCCCCAACACTCCCCGACGCCATTCTTGGTAGGGAACTTCATTTTGAGATGGGGAGTGGAGACGACGGCCTTTAACAGGTTCAACCCGACCGTCCCTAGTATGGCATTATACGCTGATGTAATGCTCACCACCAGGAAGTTGATCATGACCGTCGCCTGGCGATCTCCGGTGCCAGCTCGAACCGGCAACTCGATCGACCCTTCCACCTTCACCGGGAAGCCGAAGAATCCTTGCAGTGGGTGCTCAACCTTCTTTAATTTTCCTTCGTCGAGGCCCATCTTCCGGAAAGCTTCGAGGAACAGGATATCAGCTGAACTGCCGTTATCCACTAAGATTCTCTTCACTTTGCAATTCGCTATGGTCATGGTGATGACCAAGGAATTGTCATGCGGGGTTTGTACCCCTTCCAGATCATCATCCGAGAAGGAGATAACCGTCCCCGTCTTCACCTTTTTGTTCATCCATTCTGCCATATGGATGCTCCTCGCGTAGGCCTTCGCCTTCCTGGCAAAGACCGAACTTTCTCCAGCGGCCGGGCCTCCACAGATGGTCGCTATAACTCTGGTCGGGCTCTTATTCTCCTCTCGAGGACGACGCTCAGCTTCCTCGGGTGTCTGGTTCCTTCGCTGTTCTTGATTGCCTCTGCGGGCGAGCCCCCTTCTTTCATACCGACCTCCACCATCTCTCCGACGGTTATCCCTCCGGACGTTTCCATCAGGGGCCCCCTCCTTCTCCCGGTCTACAAATCTGCCCAGTTACCCCTTTCTGATCATTCCTTCTATCTCCCCCTTGAGATGCCAACAGTCCTCGGTATCGTGGCCATGGTCTCTGTGGAAGTGGCAGTATCTGTCCCCATTGCGTCTTTCGGGGTGTCGCCCCATCTTTCCTGGCCACTTCATGGCCCTGGCATCTGGGGAATCTTTTATCTGCATTAACACCTCTGTTCGCCTTCGGTTCAGGGGTGCGTACCTCTCAAACTTCCTTGGTGGACTAGGGGCCCGACTGCACTCAGACTTTCATCTTTTTCCTTCTTCGACGGGTTTATCATCAACCCTTGAGGGCCTCTTCCCCGCCGCCTTCCTTTCGACTTCTTCATCAACCTGGAGGGTTTCTTCCATCTGGATGTACTTATCGCATCGCGCCCTCAGCTCGGTCAGGTCTCTAGGCGTATGCTTCGCCAGGGACCTCTTCAACTCCTTATCCTTGATGCCTCCTAGCAGGGCCGTGAACTCCTCCTTTGGGTCTAGGCCCCTGATTGTGATCTTTTCTTGTTGGAATCGCTTCATGTAGTTCCGCAGCGATTCTCCTTCTTGCTGTTTGACGTTGGTTAGGTTCAACGTAGTCTTCTGGAGGGGCTGGCTACTAGAGAACCCCTTCACGAAGAAGTAGCTCAGGTCGCTGAAACTGTGGATCGACTTCGTCGGCAGTCGGTTGTACCACAGCCTTGTTGTAACCCGGCAGTCACTGAGAGGGGGGGTGAATCAGTGAGTTCAATTCCGATACCTAAAAACCTGTCCGATGTCTGGCCAAGAAAAACCTGATGTACCTGTCCAACCGATGGCCTGGAATGACTGGAAACTTGTACTGACAAGTTTGGTGCTCACACCTTCTCTCTCCTTGGCTTCTTGCTCTTCAAAGCAAACACATCCTTGCTTTCTTCTCTTCTTCCTTGGCTTTGAGTTAATGTACCATTAACACACTTCAACCACCTCTTTTACCTTCTTTAATGGCCTAAGAACATTTATCATCAAGAATGCATGTTCATTCAAGGACCAACAAAGAGGGGGAAGCTTCTCCTACCAAAACCGTAGCTTTCTTTCACTCAAAACCCATTTTTCTTGCTTCCATGGTGTAGGGCTTGAAAAAACGAAGAAGCTGCAACTTGGTTCACCCAAATCCGACTTAAAATGAGGAAGATATGACCTTTTGAAGTTGGAGCAATGAGATAGCCCGAAATGGAATCTTCGTACGGGTGGCGTAGGCTACACCGGCGGCGCGCGCAACAGGGGCGAAATCTGACCGTAGATCTCATATACGAGATCTTATAATCCAAGCCGTCCGATTAAACCAACGGACAACAGATCCAAACCGTTAGATTTGAATTTGATGACGTCATCATGACGTAGGCGCTGACATCGTCAGAAGTGTTGTCGATCTATGATTGGTTGCTTTTCCGGATTTTAAGGGAACTTGTCTCCCACTCACAAAAGTGAAAATGCATATTGACCGTTGGATCCGAATCTTCCATGATGGCTTTAATCCGATTTCATGAGATCATTAAGATCGGAATCCTTTTTATACCTTCCATATACGCGCGAAACACAATAACATATAGTGTAGCGCCAGTGCATCAAGAATTATGCATCTAACCAATCAAATCCCACGCGCAAGCATCTATCTCGTCCATATCACACCAAAATCTCAGCAGCCTTTGGATGGGCATCAAGCCTACGTGGTCGAATCTTGACCATCCATTTCACTTCCCTTTACTCCTCTTTATTACAATCAAGCCCCTGCCTCTATATATTTCAGTGCTTAAAGACCCCTTGCAACTCAGACCTTCAAAATATTTAGATTACACAAAAGCCCTTCGAATTTCAAAAATAAATTCCGAAAAATCCACCCAACACCGAGAGCAACTGATGGATTTTCGGTTTGGATTTTCGAACCGACTTTACGGAAACGCTTATAACTTTTTCATACGATATCCGATCGAGATGAAATGAAGTGCGTTGGAATCGTAACTGGATGATCTACGACTTTTCAGAAGACTCAATCATCTGAATCGTCCATGTAAAAAGACCAAAATGCCCCTACACCTTTCCAATGACGTATCTTTCTCATACGGAATCGGAATGCGATGAAATCAGAACCGTTGGAAAGATTGTATTTTTGTCGTATTGTTACATGTAGAACACTTCCTTTAAAAAATTCATCTTCGATGCCGAAACTGCCCTCGACTGCCATAAATGCCGTAACTTCTTCATACGGTATCGGAATGTGACGAAATCAAATGCACTGGACTAGGAAAATTACAATCTATCTTTTTCATGAAGAACTGATCTTCCAAAAATGTCATTTTCATTTCCGAAAATGCCCTCGATCGTAAATAGGCCAATTTTGCCAGTTTTGACCCAGAAACCCGCACCACCTATTAATGATGTATTAAACCACTCCATGCATACCAAGCTGCTCTGTTATCTCATCGGTGATATTGGACACTGCCATGTCATCATTTTCATCCACGTCACCCAAACTGGCCACGTCATCACCGCCACGTGGCCGAGTTGCCAACAAGGACAACCATAAAACAACAATCTCCCCCTTTGGAGTTGTTGGCAACCACCTCAACACTCATCACTAATACACTCTAAAGCTCCGATGAGTAACTCTCTCCCCCTTTGACAACAAGTACAAAGGGTGGAACCAATGGACTCCCCCTGAGTCCAATATGGGGGTAGCAACATCAAGCAACTTGCTCCCCCTCTCCCAATGCTACTAGTGCTTTGGAAGAACCACCACTCCCAGCTTCTGTCTGAGGAACTCAAATTGATCTTTGGGAAGCGGTTTAGTGAAGATATCAGCCACCTGCTCTGCTGTGGGAACAAACTCCATCCTTACTTCACCTTCCATCACCTTGTCTCTTAAAAAATGATACCGGATAGCAATGTGCTTCGTTCTAGAATGCATCACTGGGTTCTTGGAGATATTGATAGCACTAGTATTGTCACAATATAGTGGCACTGCCTGCTCAACCTCCACACTCAAATCCTTCAACATTTGCTTCATCCACAACACTTGTGTACAACAAGATGTAGCTGCAATGTATTCTGCCTCTGCAGTTGAAAGAGAGACTGACTCTTGCTTCTTACTATGCCATGCCACCAAGCTGCTCCCCAAATAGAATGCACCACCACTGGTGCTCTTCCTGTCATCTACACATCCGGCCCAATCTGCATCTGAAAAAGCTGACAAACTAAAGTTCTTGACTTTCGGATACCATAACCCAAACTCACTAGTCCCTTTCAGATATCTAAAAATTCTCTTCACTGCTGCCACATGTGTCTCTTTTGGTCCTGCTTGGAATCTGGCTACCATGCACACAGCTTGTAAGATGTCAGGCCTACTAGCTGTCAGATATAATAGGCTACCAATCATTGACCTATACGAGGTGTGGTCAACTGATGGAGAGTCATCTTTCTTGCTCAACTTACACCCAGTCATCATAGGTATACTAACTGGCTTGCAATCCTCCATGGTGAATCTCTTTAACATCTCCCTCACATATTTGGACTGAGATATGAAGATACCTTCTTTCTTTTGATTGATCTGCAAACCCAAGAAGAATGATAGTTCACCCAACATGGACATTTCAAACTCATCTTGCATCCTCATTGCAAAATCTTTGCACAACTCATCTTTGTGACCCCCAAAGATGATATCATCTACATACACAACCACCACAAGCTGACTGCTTTCTTCAGTTCTGATGTAGAGATTACTGTCCACTAAGCCTTTCTTGAAACCCAACTTGCACAAGTAAGAGTCCAATCTGGAGTACCATGCCCTTGGAGCTTGTTTCAAACCATACAATGCCTTCTTCAATCTGCACACAAGAGTGGGATCCTCACTCAGCTGAAACCCATCAGGCTGCTCTATGTAAACCTCCTCTTCCAAGTTTCCATTTAGAAAAGCTGATTTGACATCCATCTGATAGACCTTGAACCCCTTGTACACTGATAAAGCCAAGAACATTCTGATAGCCTCAAGTCTTGCCACTGGACCAAAAGTTTCCTCAAAATCAATGCCTTCCACTTGAGCATATCCTTTGCATACAAGTCTTGCTTTGTTCCTCACCACTTGACCATCTTCATTGAGTTTATTTCTGAAAACCCATTTAGTACCAATCACATTCTTGTCAACTGGCCTAGGGACTAGATCCCAAGTGTGATTCCTCTCTATCTGATCAAGTTCTTCATTCATGGCCTTCATCCAACTCTCATCATTGCTTGCCTCATCAACAGTTTTTGGTTCAATCTTCGAAAGAAGAGAGTATGTGTTGGTCTTCATTCTTCTAGTCTGAACACCTACAGTGGGGTCACCAATGATTAACTCATCTGTTTTCTGTTGATCAACTCTGTTGTGTCTCCTCTGCTCATCTGAATCTACCTCATCTTGTTCAACATCAACCTCATCTTT
>NC_056565.1:804075-838349 GCF_013358625.1 Macadamia integrifolia | reverse complement strand
TTTCCAAGTCTGATGTTATAGCATCTATAGGCCTTACTTGAAGTAGAATAACCTAAAAATATACCTTCATCAGCTCTATCATCAAACTTACCCAAATCTTGGGTTGTGTTCTTGATATAACACTTGCTACCAAAGACCTTGAAGTGTCTTGCTGTAGCCCTTCTTCCAAACCAGATTTCATATGGAGTCTTGCTTTCATGAGGTCTCAACATACATTTGTTATGGATGTACACTGCAGTTAGAACTGCCTCCTTCCAGAACTTTTTACCCATGTCATTCTCTGCCAACATTGTTCTAGCCATGTCTTGCACTGTTCTATTCTTTCTCTCTGCAACACCATTCTGTTGGGGTGTTCTTGGAGCTGAAGTTTGTTTCCTGATACCATGCTCATAGCAGTATTCTTCAAAATCATCCCAACTGTACTCACCTCCTCTATCAGATCTCAGACACTTTATCTTCTTCCCTGTCTGATTCTCAACTTGCTTCTTAAAGATCTTAAATCTTTCTAAAGCCTCTGACTTATGTTTCAAGAACATCACCCACACCATTCTTGAATGATCATCAACAAACAACATGATGTATCTCTCTCCTGAGGTGCTAGGTGTCCTCATAGGACCACATAGGTCTGTGTGAATCAACTGCAATGGAGAACTGGAATAATACTCCTTAGACTTGTAGGAGATTCTGGTTTGCTTTCCCTTTTGACAAGATGCACATATAGGATTGGAGAGCTTCTTCAACTCAGGAACATCTCTCACTGCCTTCTTTGAAGAAATCTTGGCAAGGTTCTTGAAACCAATATGCCCAAGTCTTCTGTGCCACAACCATGTCTCCTCATCTATGCTGACCATGCAAGAATCTTTCTCTAACTCTGTCAAGGTGTACAAATTCCCTGAAGTTCTCTGTCCAGTAGCTACAACCTTTCCACTACTTGATCTTCTTATCTCACACCCTTTACTAGTGAAAGTTACTTCATGCCCTTTGTCACAAATTTTACTGATGCTGAGAAGATTGTGTTTGAGTCCTTCAACATACAAGACATCAAGGGATTTCACCTTCCCATGGTTCAAACTTATGGACCCCTTTCCTGTAATTCTGGCACCATTGTTGTTGCCAAACTTCACGGATCCACCTTCAAAGTCATGTAATTGTTCAAACCTTTCCTTATCTCCTGTCATGTGGCTTGAGCAACCACTATCAAGAATCCATGGATTAGAGTCTCCTTGAGCCTTAAAAGCTCTATGAATAACAAATGCTGCTGCATCTTCTTCATCTTCTACTCTATCTCTCTTAACCCAAACTTTCTTGACAGATTTAGATTTCTTTGCTTTCTTCTGTCTTGAGAATTGTCTCTCCATCTCATCATCTTCTGTGTTTCTGAAAACTCTCTGCTTAACTCTGTTCTCCTGTCTTTGTGGGGGAAACACAGTTCTACAATTCCTTGCAATATGTCCAAGGTTGTTGCATCTGTAACATTCAACTGTTTCCTCCATAAGGGGTGTAAAAGGATTTCTGTCCACATAACTCCTTGGACCAATGTTGAACTTGCAATCTGAGATCTTGTGTCCAAAAGTGTTGCATTTGTAACAATAACCTTGAAATGTGTGCCTCTGCATCACAGGTTCCATCTGCCATCTGTAAGGAGCTCTGAAGTTGTCAAATGCTCTAGGCCTCTGTTGAGGACCTTGACTGTATCCATAGGTCTCTGCTCTCCTGCTTGGCCTTGCCAACTGTGGTTGTCTAGCATGGTTAGTCTTATGGAATATAGATGGATTTCCTCTTCTAGTTGGACCAGTCTGCACTTTATCTTTTTGTACTGCTCTCTTGACATTGCCAGCAGTAGTAACATGTGTCTTTCCTCTTTGAGCATTCCTATCATTGACTTTGATAGGATTATGTACTGTTCCCTTACCATTTGCCTTGGTATTTTTGGAAGACTCTCCAACAAATCCAAGTCCAAATTTGATGTGAGTCGATCTTTGAGCATTGATAATGTCATTGAGCTTCTTACTGATAGGATGCTCTTTTGGAGTAGAGTCATCTTCAACATCTTCATTTTCTAAGTCTTCTCTTTCAATCTCAGTTCTCCCATATTCTTCAACCTTAGCCTTTAATAAGGCTAGTTCATCTGCATAACCATCAAATTGTGCAAGAATCTCATATTGCTCCTCTAGTTGTGCTTTCAAAGCCACTTTCTCTAACTCAAGAGTGTTGCAATCAATGGTCTTCTGTGAGAGTTGATACTCAAGATCATCTAAGGTCTTTCTTGACTTATTGGCTTGATCTCTCAACTCAAGAACTAATTGTTCTTGCCCCTTAAGGTCTTGAGTGACCTTTTTCACTTTCTTCCTTTCTCTTTTAAGCTCTCTAAGGGCAAATGTGAGTTCAGCCTCTAGATGTGATTTTTCATCTTCCTCTTCTTCTTCTGTAAAATCTTCCTTATTAGAAGAATCTTCTTTGTTTTCTTCCATATCTATTGAGGCCATGAACATAGCCTCATTATCTTCATCATTAGATGATTCTTCAGACTCTTCATCAGATGTGTCACTGCATTTCTTAGAAACCAAACTTTTCTTCTTGTCCTTGCCTTTCTTGTATCTGTTTGAGAAGAATTTCTTCTTTCCCTTGAAATGAATTTTCTTTTCACTTTCATCTTCATCACTTTCTATTTTTCCTTGGTTAGGACACTTGGCTGCAAAATGTCCAACCCTTCCACAGTTGAAGCATTTGAAAGGCAACTTGTCTTTATATTTTCCTGTTCCCCTTTTCAACTTTCTGGTGAAATGAGCTGTAACCTCATCTTCACTCTCATCAGTATCCTCCACAGACTGCTTCTTCTTCTTCTCATTAATTTTCAAGTTTTTCATTGCCTTGAAAGCAGCTTGTTTGTCAATGGACTTGCCCTTTTTCCATCTCATTTCAAGAGCTGTGAAAGTGCCATGCACTTGATCAAGAGTGATAGTGTCTAGGTCCTTTGCCTCTTCAATAGCTGACACCTTGGAGTCATACTTGGGCAACAAAGATCTCAGGATTTTTTGACAAACAACTGAATCTTCTAGATTGGCTCCCAGACCCCTAATGGAGTTGACCACTTCATTTACCCTGGTCATATAGGTGTCAATATTTTCTCCTTCTTGCATTAGTAGACTTTCAAACTGGCCTCTGAAGGTCTGAAGCTTTGCTTTCCTTATCTTTTCATCTCCTTCATAAATGTTCTTCAGTCTTCCCCAGATATCCTTGGCTGAGTCACAATCCATTACCTTAGCCATCACACTTTTATCCAATGCTGAGAATATTGCATTCACAGCCTTCTGATTGTAACAATAAGCCTTTTAGCTTCACTGTCAACCGGACCTCCTTCAGGCTCTGTGTATCCATTCAGAACTGATACCCAAACATCATAACCTAGTGAACCTAGGTACGACTGCATTCTCCTCTTCCACAAGATAAAATCAGATCCATCAAACTTTGGTGCATGTCCTGAATAACCTTCACTTGCCATACTGTCACTGCCGCTGCCTCTGGATCACTCAGTTGTTGATCAAACTATCACTGAGTATCGGCTCTGATACCAATTGTTGTAACCCGGCAGTCACTGAGAGGGGGGGTGAATCAGTGAGTTCAATTCTGATACCTAAAAACCTGTCCGATGTCTGGCCAAGAAGAACCTGATATACCTGTCCCTGTTTGCACACAGTCGTATGCACACTCAGCCTCTCATAGGCACTTCCAAGTATGCACACCCATTCCACATTCCACGCACTTCAATATCAAATGCAAACAACAAGCACCCACAACACAGGGTTTTTACGAGGTTCGGCAATTTGCCTACATCCCCGGAGTAGTGCCTGTAAAGGCTTCGTACCTACTCAATACACTACTTTTGACTGCACCCACAGTCGGGAGCACCCACACCCAATTTTCTCAAGCCGAAGCTGAGATGGCACTCGTAGTGCCGATACAATGTGTAGCACCCACTACACGGGAGCACCCACTCCCGGTGCTTAGCACCCACTAAGCACACAATAAATAATACAATTAAATTGGGCTTATAACAATGCCCTATAGTGAAGCACTCACACATGCAAATTTCCCCCAAATAGACTACAACTATCACTTAGGCATTTTATCAAACATCTTGCCTACAATGATTTATAATAATGGAAATTTGGCAAAATTGAGGTTACCTTGGCAAGGAGTAACCGTCGGAGATGCAATAATGTCAATCTCCACTTGATGCGGACCACAACCACGTTGTCTCGGTGCCGCCAATGCTTCAACCCCGGTTGGCACTTGGGTTTCTTGAAGCAACTCACAAGAACCAAATTCTAGGTTCTTCTTCTTTCTTTTCTCCTTGTCTTTACTTTCATGGAGCAACAATGGCATTCACATTCACATTCACACACACACAAAGAGAGGAAAAAACTTCTTCTCTATTTCCCTCTTCTTCTCTTCTCTTCTCTTTTCTTTTCTTTTCTCTTGGCAACAACCAATATGACTTGCTACCTTGGTTTCCAGCAGCTTCCTAAGCCTCTAATGGTGGCTATGAATGAAGTGCAAGAGGATGGAAGTCTTTCATTCAAACCTTTAGCCTTCCACGAGCTTCAACTCGTTTTTCCGACCACCTCAGCAAGCCCTCTGCCTGATTTCTTCCCTCTGATGTGTAGAGCTCGGAGAGATGAAGAATCCCCAACTTGAATCACTCAAATCCGAGTTAAAATGAGAGAGTTATGACCTTTTGAAGTTGGAGCAATGAAATAGCCCGAAATGGAATCTTCGTACGGGTGGCGTAGGCTACACCGGCGGCGCGCGCAACAGGGGCGAAATCTGACCGTAGATCTCATATAAGAGATCTTATAATCCAAACCGTCCGATTAAACCAACGGACAACAGATCCAAACCGTTAGATTTGAATCTCGATGACGTCATCATGACGTAAGCGCTGACATCGTCAGAAGTGTTGTCGATCTATGATTGGTTGCTTTTCCGGATTTTAAGGGAGCTTGTCTTCCACTCACAAAAGTGAAAATGCATATTGACCGTTGGATCCGAATCTTCCATGATGGCTTTAATCAGATTTCATGAGATCATTAAGATCGGAATCCTTTTTATACCTTCTGTACACGCGCGAAACACAATAACATACCTTGATATAGTGTAGCGCCAGTGCATCAAGAATTATGCATCTAACCAATAAAATCCCACGCGCAAGCATTTATCTCGTCCATATCACACCAAAATCTCAGCAGCCTTTGGATGGGCATCAAGCATACGTGGTCGAATCTTGGCCGTCCATTTCACTTCCCTTGACTCCTCTTTATTACAATCAAGCCCCTGCCTCCATATGTTTCAGTGCTTAAAGACCCCTTGCAACTCAGACCTTCAAAATCTTTAAATTACACAAAAGCCCCTCAAATTTCAAAAATAAATTCCGAAAAATCCACCCAACACCGAGAGCAACTGATGGATTTTCGGTTTGGATTTTCGAACCGACTTTACGGAAACGCTTATAACTTTTTCATACGATATCCGATCGATATGAAACGAAGTGCGTTGGAATCGTAACTGGATGCTCTACGACTTTTCAGAAGACTCAATCATCTGAATCATCCATGTAAAAAGACCAAAATGCCCCTACACCTTTCCAATGACGTATCTTTCTCATACGGAATCGGAATGCGATGAAATCAGAACCGTTGGAAAGATTGTATTTTTGTCGTATTGTTACATGTAGAACACTTCCTTTAAAAAAATCATCTTCAATGCCGAAACTGCCCTCGACTGCCATAAATGCCGTAACTTCTTCATACGGTATCGGAATGTGACGAAATCAAATGCACTGGACTAGGAAAATTACAATCTATCTTTTTCATGAAGAACCGATCTTCCAAAAATGTCATTTTCATTGCCGAAAATGCCCTCGATCGTGAATAGGCCAATTTTGCCAGTTTTGACCCAGAAACCCGCACCACCTATTAATGATGTATTAAACCACTCCATGCATACCAAGCTGCTCTGTTATCTCATCGGTGACACTGGATACTGCCATGTCATTATTTTCATCCACGTCACCCAAACTGGTCACGTCATCACCGCCACGTGGCCGAGTTGCCAACAAGGACAACCATAAAACAACAATACCTTTCTTACTCATACATAGCCTTATGATATGTGCAAGGGCACAACTTAGGCATGCGGATCATCTCGGGTACCAGATTAATCTCATATGGCCACACCATATTTGTCATCACCATTGTCATCATGTACCACAAGGCACCAACATCAAGCCGTTCTGGTTCAGACCCTACAAGACCAAACCGAACCAATTGATCAATAAACCGGGTTTAAAGAGCAGGGCTCTACATCCTTCTTTAAAAATTTCATCATCGAAATTGAAGTTACCTAGTAATCCAAAAAGATGAGGATATTTATCCTGGATATCAGTTTCTTTCTCCCAGGATGCTTCCTCAAGTGAACAATTGGCCCATCGCACTTTTACAAAAGCAATGGATCAATTATGAAGAGTCTTTATGTTTCGGTATAGGATTTCAGCAGGCAGCTCCTCGTAAGTCATATCAGACTTTAAGTCCTTTGGTTCCATAGTTAGCACATGTGATAGATCATGTACATACCATTTCTGCATTGAAACATGGAATACATTGTGCACATTGCTGAAAGATGGTGGAAGGGCCAACATATATGCTACTGAGCCAACCTGTTTTAAGATCTCAAACGGGCCAACATATCTCAGACTCAACTTGCCCTTCCTATGGAATTTTTGTAAGCCCTTGGTAGGTGAGATTTTCAAAAACACTTTCTCCTCTTCTTAGAATTCAATATCTTTTCTGCGGTTGTCCGCATAGCTCTTTTGACGGGATTGGGCCACCTCGATTTTCTCGCGAATAACATCAATTTTATCTCAAGTCATTTGTATTATCTCTGACCCAAGCATTTTCTGTTCTCCTACGTCATCCCAATATAAGGGAGTTTTGTACCCTCTGCCATACAATGCCTCATATGGAGTCATTCTGATCGTGGCTTGATAACTATTATTATATGCAAAGTCCATAAGAGGTATGTTTTCTTTCCAACTACCACTCATTTCCATTGCACATGCTTTGAGTATATCTTCTAGTATTTGTATGGTTCGTTCATATTGCCCATCAATCTGTGGTTTAGGTTCACCTGTGTTCCCATAGCATACTAGAGGCTCTTCCAGAATTTAGATGTGAACCTTAGATCTCTGTCTGACACAATACTCACCAGTACTTCATGTAAGCGAACAATATTCTCCATGTAAAGTTGTGCTAGCTTATCCATGGAGTAGGTTGTCTTGATTGGGATGAAATGGGCAATTTCAGTAAGCCTGTCAATTGTCACCCAAATTGCATCCATTCCCTTGGGTGAACGGGGTAGCCCAGTGACAAAATTCATAGTAATCATATCCCATTTCCACTCCGGTACTAGGAGTGGTTGCAGAGTACCATATGAAAGATGTCGTTCCACCTTAACTTTCTGACACGTAAGGCACTGTGCAACATATAGGGCTACTATGATCTTCATCCTTGGCCATCAATAACTTTGCTTAAGATCCTTATACATCTTGGTGCTTCTGGGGTGAAGTGTGTACTCGGAGCTATGTGCTTCCTTAATTATCTTATCTTGGATCCCCATGTCATTGGGTACACATAATTTGGCTTGAAACAATAGTGCTATGTCATCGGCTATTGTGAAGTCAGGATCATCCATCCTATGTTCTTAGATTTTAACTCTGATTTTCTGCAAGTCAGGATCCATAGGTTATTTCATGATTATTTCATACCTGATGGATGATTGCACCGTAGGGCTACCAGAGATAAGGTTAACTGCTTAATATCCTCAAGCTTCTGATCAAGCTCTAAGGTAGATCCCTCATTCAAAATGGTCTCATCCATTAACATGGCTTCTTGCTTAAACCATGGGCTGGTGGCCAGATAAGCAAGTGATACAGTTTGAGCTTTCTGGCTCAATGCATGAGCCACCACATTTGCTATATCTGGATGGTACTGTATATCATAGTCATAATCTTTCGTGAGTTCTAGTCATCTTCTCTGCCTCATGTTTAGATCCCTCTGGGTGAAGAAGTATTGAGACATTTATGATCACTGAATATCTCGCACTTTTCCCCATACAAGTAATGGCGCCAAATTTTCAAGGCAAAGATAACTGCCGCCAATTCTAAATCATGAGTGGGATAATTCTTCTCATATTCTTTCAATTGTCTAGATGCATAGGCCACTACCTTACCATATTGCATAAGAACGCAACCTAACCCAATTCTAGAGGCATCCGTGTAGACTGTCATCCCACCAGTACCTTCTGGTATCATCAGTACTGGGGCTGACACCAATCGTTTCCTTAGTTCTTGAAAACTGTCCTCACACTCCTTTGACCATTCAAATTTTGCCCCTTTTCTGGTCAACTTGGTCATTGGGGCGGCGATTTGGGAAAAATTCTCAATGAACTGCCGATAGTAGCTTGCTAATCCCAAGAAACTTCTGATTTCGGTGGCATTCTTGGGAGCTTCCCACTCTACAACTGCTTTTACCTTCCCCAGATCAACTTCGAACCCATTCTCAGACACGATGTGCCCCAAGAATCCAACTTGTTTCAACCAAAATTCACACTTGCTAAATTTTGCATATAACTGTTGTTCTCTCAATCATTGAAGTACCATTCACAAGTGTTGTGCATGTTCTTCTGTTTTCGAGTATATCAAGATGTCATCGATGAAAACAATGACCCATTTATCAAGAACATCATAAAATACTCATTGGTTAGCCCAAAAGATAGCACTAGGAATTCATAATGACCATATCGGTCCTAAAAGTCGTCTTGGGTATACCACTGTTTTTTTTATCTTAAGCTGGTAATAATCGGATTTGAGATCGATCTTTGAGAATACTTTAGCACCTTACAACTGATCAAAAAGATCATCTATGTGTGGCAATGGATACCGGTTCTTGATGGTCAACTTGTTCAATTCTCGGTAATCGATGCATATACGCAAACTCCCATCCTTCTTCTTGACAAATAGAACTGGGGCACCCCAAGGAGAAACACTTGGGCATATGAACCCTTTCTCTAGCAGATCCTGCAACTGAGTTTGTGACTCTTTTAATTCTGTTAGATCAAACACCAAGAAACACGAATAAAGAGAGACAATAGATCCGTACGACACAGAGATTTAACTAGGTTCACACACCAGGGTGGTGTGCTACGTCCTCGGGCGAAGAAGAAGATGATCCACTATGCAGAAGAAGGATTACACCCTAACAGCGGCGAGGAAGAACTCGCCCTGAAAAACCCTAGCTTCGTGAAAACCCTAGAATACAATGACTCTCAACAAGCAACAGTACATTATATATATATACGCCAAATAACGGTTCGACCCATCGGGTCGCGGTCGATCCGGTCGAACCATACCGCGGGGGCGTAGCCCCCGCACCCCCATATGAGATACGAGATCAGTGATGGGCTCCGGGCTTGGGCCTATCGGCCCAAGCCCTCTGCTTCCATCACAGATCTCAGAAAAATTCCCATTCGAGTCGCCACCAAAATATGTCGGATCGGGTCAATCTTCAAAACGGGTCAAGAATTCGAGACAAACTTAACAGATTTCTCTCCTCCTCATTTTTTTTCTTTTTTTTCAAATTCATTCTTAAGATTTGGAAAGAGAATGTGAGTCATCTTCGTGTTGTTGACTTGCACTAATAGGCTTTGGATTTTCAACAAGTGAACTGTTCGTTCTTGAGGTGGTATTAGGGGTCTGGAAGAGGGAACAAAGCAGCTCTCTTTGACTGCCTAGAATTTGGATTTGCAAGGTTTGGATTTAGGAAGAGGAATTCAGGTCTCCAGATAAAGCATCGCGCCCACGTAGAGGGGCGTCTATTGAAGAACGATGGCGAAGGGGAAAGCGGTGCTGCTTGCCCGCGAGCTTGTTGGCGAAATGGAAACGGTGGTAGAACCATGGCAGAGAGCAGCTTCATTGGCAGAGTAGAAGACAGAGAGGCTTCCTCTCGGTTGCAAACGTCGCACTGGTTCTAATCGAGTTGAGTCAAATCTGGATCAAAAACCGATCCAGGAAGCCATGGTGTAGCTCTATGCTTATCTCCTCATCTTCACTGTACACGTTGCTTAGAACAGGTGTCCAGTATTGAAGTTAGCACTGCACGATGAAGGAGGAATGGTGGAGAATCTGGATCCATTAGTCCTACATGCTTAAGCAGCCAAGGTTTAAGAATGATTAGATCCGGAGTCGATTATGATATTCCTTGATTTGGCTCAAAGGGTCTCAGACTGATGTTGTATGGAAATACCTAAGATGCCTAGAATTTGGGGGTATCAATCCATCGGTTTTATTGTCTTATCAATAGTAACAATAATAACATCTAAAACCTTATCCCAACTTAATGGGGTTAGTTGGTTCAATGTCTTATCAGTTTTGATCAAATACAAATTGGTTTTGGTCCCACAAAACCCCAGTCCGAAACATGATCCAAAAAGCTTATATTGGTTTTGATTTGGTTCGGTTCGGGCTAGGTTTTGACACCCTACGACCTAGAATATATCTATTTTAAATTATATCAGAATTGACTGAGATTGATATGAATCCTTGCCGAAACTAGTCCTGAGGTGAAGAGCACTAAATACCTCGTGTGAGTGACCCAAGGTGTGCTTAATGGGAATTGAATTCAGGACGTCAGAGTTTACGGCTCATACCAAGTTCGTTACTCACCAACTACGCTACCCCCTTGGTTAGATTTGGAACGTTCTTGATTAAAATAATTAGTAAAAAGAACATTAGCTAGTTGTGTGTCACTGCACCTAGACATAAAGGGTGGCATAAATATCACTTTCCCCCCAATTGGATGCATATGTACCTCCATTGATTCGTCCCCACATTGGTGCAGTGGCCATGTGATCAAGAAGCAATCTCCAACCTAAAATAATGATATGAATTCCAATATAGATTTCGACGATTAATCATGTGTCATATATGTTCATCTAGCTGAAATTATCCGATTTCAGCTCTGCTTTTCTTGCCCTCCCTTATCCCAATTCTTGAACAATTAAGAGGAAAAGCATGCATAAACTAAAGAAAAGAGAGATATTTGTCTAATCAAACGAAGCCCAACATCTAGTCTAGGCTCTTATCTCTTGAGTGCCACATCATCATAACACCAAACAAATCATATCATTATTGCCACTCATCGTAACACCAACCAAATCACATCTTACCATTGAATTTTAAATAATTAAAGAAAAATGAAACAAGCATTCAATTGTACCATTGTAACAAGCCAAACAAGGGGTAAGACTGCATATACTTGCTCCTCCTAGACCTGCAGTAGCAGAACCTTGAGTACTGAGTTGCTCCTTATTTTCCTTTTTTATAGAAAAATGACCGACATAACCCACCTAATAGAGAACAAGTTAAGAACAACAGGAAAACGATCATCTTGGCCATGGGGGTGGGATGGGGGACTTGTATTGCTGCTGCTGTCGCACGACTCTCACCGAAGAATGAAGCTATCTCAAACATGGCCAATTGTGAAGGAGGTTCCCCGGATAAGTGTTAAAGAAGATGAGCGACGGAACCAAACCTACGGAAAAACCAATTAAGAGCCACAGGAAAACGTTCATCCTCGTTTTCTTTTTCGGCAGTGGTCGGGGACTTCTACTGCTACTGCTGCGGCTACCGTTCATGAAATTCTGAACATGTAACAAAGGGTCCCCAAGAAAGGAATTTATCTCGAACGTGGACAATTGTCCAATCGAAGAAACTATGCCAGATAAGAGTGGATTGTAGGATAGGTTAAATTTTGTGAGTTCAGTCAAATCGTTCAAACTTGCAGGGAACTTGCCGGAGAAATTATTGTTGGACAAATCCAGGTTCTCCAAGCACTTGACATTACCGAGTTCTGAAGGGATTTCACCAGAGAATCCATTATAAGAGACGTCTAGGACCACGAGAGGCATATTTGCGATCTCAGGTGGGAGCTCTCCTGACAAGTTGTTGATTCCAATATGAAAAAGAGTAAAATTGTGCAACTTGCCGATTTCTGGGGGTAACTTCCCCGATAACTGGTTTCCCGCGAGCTGGAGATAACCAATGATTTGCAGAGTTTTGACAATTGAACCAGGAGCACAGACTGGAAACATTGGATACCCTTTGAGTAAAGAATCCCAAATCTTTCTGCAATTCTTCATGGTAAGCTGGTAATACACAAAGTTGAAAGGTGGATAATTCGTTGGTATCCACCGCTTCATTGTCATGCACTCGCCAGAATCAAAAGGAACTTTGCTACTATTTCGATTCGACTCAAATGTTAGAGTAGGATTTTGGGCAATATTCGAAATCTCAGCCGGGATTGTTCCTGATAATCTATTGTTTGCGAGGTTTAGCCATAATAGGCTGTTGCAGTTCCCAATCTCGTGAGGTATCTCTCCTGTAAGCGAATTGTTTGCAAGCATTAACCATAACAAAGAACTCAGCTTTCCTATCGTCGGAGGTATCTTTCCAGTCAGTCTATTGAAGGAGACATCGATAGCTTGGATAGCAGAGAAGTTCCCAAATTCTGGTGGAATGCTACCATTGAATTGATTGAAGGCGAGGAACAAGTACTTCAATCTTGGCATTTCAGAGAGTTCAATGGGTAATGGACCGGTAAAGTTGTTGATGCTGAGGTCCAATCGAAGGAGATTCGGCAACTTGAGGATCCCTGAAGTAGTTAATCCTCCCGTATAGTAATTCCCATGCAATAGAAGATACTGCAACTGCTGGAATTTCCCGAATATTTCCTGAATATCTCCCCTAAAATCGTTCCAACTGTAATCAAGAAATGTTAACCGACTCAAGTTCAGCAAAGATTCTGGAATTTCTCTTGATAACCTGTTCTTCCCCAATAACAGGGTTTCAAGATTGGGTAGCGTCCCGATCTCCAAAGGAGTAGGACCGGTGAAATGGTTATCCGCCAAAATAAGAAAATATAGGTTTTTGCAATTGGAGACCCCTTTTGGAATTGATCCATCGAAGTGGTTTTCGGACAAATCCAGAATTTCCAAAGTGCAATTCTCAGTGAAGATGGACGACGAGATTTCTCCGGCTAGATTGTTCTCCGACACCGAAAACTCTCGTAGCCTCTGAAACCCCAACCATACCTGACCACTGAAATTATTGACACTGAGGTCGAGATGTTGTAATTTCCAGCATTCTTTGAAGCAATCATCAATCGAGCCGGAGAAATTGTTCATCGACAAGTTTAGAGTAGCCATGTTGTTGCAGAGTGCTGGGAAATTCAATCCAATTCCACCGTAGAATCGATTAACAGTGAGGTCGAGTGTCTCTAGACTGATTAGTCCAGTGAGATTGAGCTCTCCTTGGAGGATATTATGAGAGAGATTGAGATATCTGAGATTCTTGCATCGGTTAAAATCCTCAGGGATGGGTCCATCAATCGTGTTCTCGGAGAGATCCAGTTCTGAAAGCTCAGAAATACTAGAGAAATTTCCAAACAGCTTGCCTGAGATGTCATAGTTGGAAAGGTTGATGCCGATGACCCGTTCATTGACACTGCAAAAAATTCCAGGCCAGTCGCAAGGGGAAGAACAGTTGTTCCATTCCGTATATCGCCCTCTGTGGAATGGGTTGTTACTTTGAAGGAATGTCTTCAGTTCCAGCAGTACTTCTTTGTCGCTATGTGAAGAACTTGCGGCTGCTAGCTGACCTGAAGCAGACGAAAAAACCTTTTGAGAGGTTGTCATTGAAATGAGGTTTATGAGAAACAATTGAAAAGCTTGGACTATATATAACAGAGAAATCGACCAACTAAACTGACATTGCAGGAGCACACAATTTGGTACCTGCGATGATTATCAAGAATAGTATTAACCACCACCAGGGAGTATCAGTGTCTTCTTCTGACATGATCATCGAGCTAATCTATCTCTTCCTTTTCTTATTTTTCTTGTAATGTCATCTGTTAATACACTTATACTGATCCATCTTAATGTTATTGCGAAGATGGAAGACTTTCCAGCCCCCCCTCTCCTCTCAGCTCTACATGATCCACATGATCCACGCTGATCACTAGCTGTTTACTTACTCTCCCAGGAATTGGGTCAACAGTCAATTGCGTTTTGTTTTGGCACATCATAGAATTGCTGGTAAGGTAACCAGGGTAATAAACGTGTTTAAAGAATAAGAAATAAACCACACGTCTAAAGAATAAGAAAAAAGTCCCAGCCACCACCTCCACCCATCCACGAGAGCGGATCAGGTTCACAGACAAGAATGTATGAGAACACTTCTAATTTGTGGATATAGAATCAATTTTCTCTCTCTTCATTTTATAGATTCTATATCCACGGATCAGGTGTGTACGAGAACATTCTTATACGTGAACTTGATCTTTACCCACCCTCACCCACCCACCCATTCGATTCTGATCTTCCTCGATTTGACTCGAGAGTCTCAGACCGATCTTGTATGAAATACCTAGGATGCTTGGAATTTAGGATATCAAATCAGTCGGTTTGGATTGGTTTTGGTGTGAAAATGAGTGAAACTAAAGCATGATCCAATAAAGGTGCACACTAGTTTTGGTTTGATTTTGATTTTGATTTTGAATTCAATTTTTATTTTGGGTTCTTATTGGTTTGGTTTCAGTTTATGTAAATAACTCAATATATTCTAAAGTATGCAAAAACTCTAGTCTGAAACATGATCCAAGAAGCTCATACTAGTTTTGATTTTGTTTAGGCTAGGTTTTGACACTCCCAACAACCTAAAATATGTCTATTTTAAATCTGATCAGACTTGGCCGAGATCGATATGGATCCCTATTCCTTGTATGCAACCCACCGTGTATTAGCATGAGGCCCACGACAGAGTGCTTAGAGGGGATCATATCACATCGACCATGTGGGATGAGTTAACTCAGGATATGCCTTGAAAAAAATAGGAATTAAGGTAAGTCATTATTCCCTTGTGTTGAGGTCCATCCTCTGATTTGGCTCCTCTATTGCCCGACAGGGATGCAACGCACATACGAGCATGGACCCCAACACAAGCGCACACCCTAAGATGCTCCAGGTTGTCGGATATTTTGTTGCCACCCCTATCGCACCATAGAGGAGCCCCATACTCATTATTAAGGTATTGTTTTGTCACAACATAACTATTTTCTTGACTTACCACAGAAAACGAACATGTATGGAGCATAACCAGTACACAGCCCCATTGCGTCCTCCACTAAGTTGTCTTAATTCACTGGAGTGTCTCTTATTGATCATACAGCTCTCTATCGCAGCACGGTGAATGCTTATATTGTTCAACACTCACTTGGGCTAATATCTCTTTCTCGGTAATTAAAGAAGGTTTGTCAATTTTTTCAAGTACCTACTGAAGAGCATTGGCAAGCAGTGAAGTGGATCCTCAGTCTCATGGATTGCTATTATCTCATCGTTCTTCTCAAAAGCTAATGTTTCATTCCAATGTGGATTGTGCTGATTGTATCAATGACAAGTGATTAATTTACCGGTAGCTATGCAATTTAATTGGGTTTCAACTTTATTTTACGGTCGGGGAGTATAAAAATATCTACATACAATAAGGTGTTAGACATGGTGGAGCACTGGTGGTGGGATTTGGAATGTTCTTAACTAGAAAATTTTCGACCCATTAGTCTGTGTACTGTGTCTTACAAAATCATTGTTAAGACATAATGGCCAATAGACTCAGGAACCATTTGTTGTAAGTCATTTCTCCATTCCAAGCTGCTTTTATTCTTGATTGTCAAATTTCTGACATCATTATTGCTCATGAAATTTTCTATTTCTTGAAAACAAAAAAGGAAAAAATAGATTTGTTGTCATTAAACTTGACATGGCAAAGGCTTATGATAGACCGGGGGTGTTATTAGAGCTATTTTTAAATTCCTGGGTTTTGGAGAACATTGGTGTGACCTGGTAAGCTACCTAATGTATTCTGTCACGTTTTCTATCAAAGGAATGATCATTTTTTGAGTTTTTTGAACCCACTATGGGTATTTGACAATGATGTCCTTTGAGCTCATACCTGTTCATTTCAGCTATGAAAGTATTATCTCGCCTCCTCACTACCTACATAAATCTAAATCCCTTCAAAGGTATGAAAGTAGCTTGTTATGCCCCTGAAGTATCCAATTTTTTGTTTGCAGATGATACATTCATTTTCTATTGAGCTACTTCGAAGGATTTGTTGGCTATTATAGCTGTCTTAGAACTATTTTCTGACTTGATGAGACAAGATATAAATTTTGATAAAAGTGGGATTTTCTTCAGTAAAAATATCCCTAATTGTGAACGAATGCGGCTGAGCTCGATTATTGGGATTAAGGAGATCTCTAAAGATTCCAAATATGTAGGATCAAATCTCCTACATCCCTGATGCCATGTGGCCAACCTCTATCATATAGTCAAAAGAGTCAATAATCGTCTCTCGATTTGGAAGGCCAAATTGCTCTCCTTTGCTAGGCGTAAAATCCTTATCCCATCTACACTCTGTTCTATTCCTTCATACCTCATGTCATGTTTTGCTTTTCCAGACAGAATTTTCTGGAATATTGACTCTATCTATATCAAATTTTGGAATGGAAGTCATTTTATGAAATCAAAAAAATTACATCTTATTGCATGGAAATTTTTTTATCAACCATATAAAAAGGGAGGACTAGGCCTCCAAGATGCTAATACCTAGAACAAAGCTCTAATATTCAAATTAGGGTGGCAATTTCTTTTTGAACCAAATGCGACTTGGTATAAAGTCCTACAGGCAAAGTATTGCTACCAAAAATCTCTTTTTGACCCAAAGGTCTACAACAAATGTGGATCATGGGTTTGGAACAGTATGGCATCTGTTTTGCCAACTATGAAAAAATGCGTTAAATCTTTGGTGGGGAATGGACGTGATACCTTCTTTTAGTATGACCCTTGGATTTCTACCAGTACAGTTACTCTTCTTACCAATATTCCCCAAAAGCAAAAGAGTTGACAAAGTGTTGGCACCCAAATTTCTAAATAAGCCCTGGTGATGTGGCAAGGGTGGTTTTGGGTATTTGGAAGGAAACAAGGGCTGACCGTATCAATTTGTCACCTACGTAAAAGTTGATACCTATTCGCCAAAGAGGTTAAGGTATACCTGCATAAGGCAAAGTTAGTGGGACAAGTGGCAACACTACATTGGAAGAACCACTTCATGGGCGAAGTGGGCAAATAACGTGGGCGATGGAACAGTTAATGGATCCAAGGTATATAAAGAGAAAAAGCCACCTAATACAGAGGACAATAACACATTCAAACAAAACCAACAGTGCAACTCTTTATTTCAATTTCGTATTTTTCATTCCTGTATTTAGAATAAGAGATGGAGTAGAACTTGTTTGTTCACTTCTTTGTGAATTTTCAATCCACAAAGTCTATACGTTAGATTTTAGAGTTTTGTATTTTAAAAATTCCTTTTGAAAGGATTAATGCGATTTATTCTCTCATCCTTCAAAGGTTTTGATTCATAAAAAGTCCCTGGAGCTATCGGGGCAAGAGTAGGACCCCAGATTGCTTGGTTGAAGTTAGATTTGATTTTGAATCCGGTCAGGAAGGATTCAGGCATGCCTGCGCACACACCAATATGATCAACTGACCGTAGTTAAGGGAGGAATTTTCGTGCCAACACAAAGTAAATCGTTTCATTCACAATAATTCTTGGAATCTGAAATTATTGGGAGCTTTTCTTAATTCTCACACTCTTAGGGAAATTACCAAGATCATCCCTACTTCCCAATGTGATAAATGGAGATGCACTTTGACCGCCAATGGTGCCTACTCTACCCAGGCTAGAGCTAGATTTCACAATACCTGTTCTAGTATTGATCATCAGAACTTAATTCAAGGATTTCACCGTAAGTGGTGGAATTTTTTTTGAAAACTAAGAATTCACCCGAAATTTAAAAAATAAAATAAAATTCTGGAGAACTCTACATAATGGAATACCAATCCAAGATATTCTAGGGAGATGGTTGAGCATTGATACTTCTTGTGTGTTTTGCAGACACCAACCAGAATCTATCCATCACCTCCTCTTTACTTGTGATTTCAGATCACACATTTGGATGGCTGGATCTCTGGGCCGATAATATTTTTTTGTTTTCCTTATCTACTATCATATTAAGCGCCGCTGGTCTATTGAGCGTTAGTAGGGCCAATGGCCATCTACTCTTACACTCACTCACACATAAATATGATAGAGTTGATTCTACAATCTCCTCCTCTAGGCACCGACTATTTAAGCTGAAGCTGCCATGCTAAGCTGGTGTTCATAAATACGTGGGGCACATATTTCCTTTATCTTGGGCAAAGGAAAACTTTCTCCAAGAAAATATTACTTTTGAAAATAAAAGGGACCGATTGCCAAACATTACTCTCTCTCTTTCGTGTGTGTCTGTGTAGTCTCCCTAAGACACCCACAAAAAAATCTCGAAAACCCTAATAGCATTATGAGAATTGAGAGAGGAGCATTACAAATCCAATAAACTGTGAAAACATAATTTTAATTTCCCCATACTATAATAACCAAAAATCCAATGCCCCAAAACGCATTGTGGTCTCCCTAAAACACTCACAAATGTCTTCCCCATAAAGATTCTCTTGGTGTTAACATAGCCGGATTAGTTTTTATTTCTTATCCACTTATCCCCACTTTTTACGGGTACCCAACTCCCCATGGCCATGTCTTAATAAGGGAGGGCAATGACTCACCTGTGAGAGCCTTTCTCATGGACCTACAAGTACCGAACGGTTATGAGATTAAGGAATAACTACGTACGTTGAATCTCAAGATGCTATATTACCAAGCAAAAAATCACATGCTTGTCTTGAATGTGTTAATACATATATTTAAGTGACTTAGTAAATCGCATGTCTGTTTTTTTGTGCAGTATATCCGTAGCTTAATTAATGTGAGAAAAATGAAATCAGACAGGGAATCCTCTTTTATATTGTAATTTTTTATTTCAGGCCCAGTAATGAAGTGGTAATAGTAATTCCTAGGATATCACCAATAGCAAAACAATCTCAATTTATAATTTCAGATTGTACACTGATGTAAATCACTTTCTCTCTACTTGGTGAAGTATTTTTATTTTTATTATAAAAAAAAAATATTGAAAAACCTTAATGTAACTCTCCTTTACAGAAGGTAACCAAAGTTGGCTTCAAGGCATAATATTTCTGTTAAAATAACAAGACAAAGCAATCAAAATGGACTATCCAAAGTCATAGCTGATATGTTATCCAAGGTGTTGTCTATGTGATAAGATCGTTGAGTGGTCCCCCATAACCTTGAATTTCCACCTCATGTAATTAAAGCAATAGAGAAAGAACTAAAAAAATCATTCAAGCATGCTTCTTTTGATTTTTCAATTATAGTGTCAAGTCAATTAAAGAAATAGAGACAAAAAACTCAAATAAAGTAAGATGGATCAACAAAAGGGGGAAGAAGAAATAGAAACTGTCCCCTTGTGTCTCTAATCAAAACTAACCACCTCCCCTTTTATTTCGTCTGCTATAATGCTCCTAACAATAACCGTCTTCTTCTTACTTGTTGCTTCCTAAAGTCCACAATGATATTTGACAAATGGGCTATCGAAGACCTTCAAATATTTGAGATTCAAAATAGGGGGCTATCAAATATTTCAATCTAAGGAACGTGGAGATAACGAAGGGGGGCTGCTTGATGGAAAAGCATCCTCTGCAGGGAGATCTCGCGCGGTGAGTCTCTCATCATGACACGTTGCCAAGGATGATCGAACAACTAAGCATCAACGACCCATTTCGCGTTGTCCTGATCCAGTTCTCCTAAACTTCCAATCCCCATCCCTTTTTCCTCCTTCTATTTCATTTTCTAGGGTTTGAACTTTTCTTCCTCAGAGAGTAGTGACTCTCTTCCCCTGCGATTGAAAGACCCACGACTCTCTTCCCCTGCGACGATCGACCCGCCACTCTCTTCCCCAACGATGATCGGCTTCGTGCGACCTCAATGAAGCAATGACCATCGGCTTTGTGAGACATTTGGGATTCTTCTAAAACTTCCTGCTGCTAGCTGTAAGTAAAAGGAAAAAAGTAGAGAAAATAGCTCTATTTCCATCTCCTGCTTGCTGCTTGCCTTCAATTTTGAAGTGCATTTATTTTCTTCCCCTATTCATCATCCTTACTCCCTATTCATGGTTTTTTTTTTTTTTTTTTTTGTTGACGTAAACAAACTTCATTGTTTTGTTGGATTTTGAATGTTCATAATGATATATTATTCTTTAATGATGTTGAATAACTACTCCAAGAAAATTTGAAAACATAACAGACTTATTCATGTCCATACCATTTAGTTGTTATTCTTCTTAGACATAGATTTTCTTTTATTTTTCTGGTTTATTTCCTTTATTCTTTGGAGTTACTTTCCAACACTTGTCTTTTAGCTCGTGTTTCAGAAGACATTGGTTGTATTTCAGGTTCTTTTTGTTGGTGTACGATGTCTTGTATTCCGTCACAGTTTAATCCAGGAATTACTGGTGTAGCGCCTCAACAGGCAGGATGGCGGCCCCGCTAGCCTGTTAGCAGGCCCTGGGGGTTGCAAGGAGGCAGGAGGCCCCCTACATAGCAGGAGGTGTAGGGGGCATAGCTCCCAGCTCGAATTTTTTATTTGAGGGTAATTGTGTACTTTCTAGATTAGGGTTTTTTGCTATATATCTGTAGCGGGGGTTTCTTTCTCTGTAATGCAAGCAATGCTGAGAGGTGTGAGGACGAGCGTTGTAACCCTATTCTCTATTGATAGTGAAGCATGATCTCATCTCATCGGGGACGTTGCCAACCTTACCAAACCTTGTAAAATTCGTATACATTGTTTGTTTTCTTATTTTCTAAATATTGTCTTGTGTTTCAGAAGAGAACTTGCATTGAATGAGAACTTTAAGGAACTTCCATTGAATGAGAACTTGTTATTCTTCTCTATTGTGTATTCTATGATGTGACTGTCGAAATTGAGTCTTTATAGTCTCATCAATTGCTTAGATTGTTTGGATTGGTAGATAACAAGTTATATATGATTGTTGGTAAGATATGGTGAAAGAATTAAAAAATAAAAAATAAAAGAAAAGGATTTATGATGGGACGGTAGCATCAGTGATAGTTAAAGTAACAAAACATAAATCAAACATCATTTGTATAGGTGGTAAAATACTTATTTCTCCATAAAATGCTTTCTCGATGGTATGGTTTTAAATTCCTTTACTATTATATTATACATTATTTAGAAACATAGAAATGAGATAGTTGCATTTAAAATCACTCCTAATAAAGTATTAAAAAATATTAACAAATGGATTGCTCATCTTAATCTATATTCCATGTGCCCAAATGATTCTATCTTACTCAATACAGATGGTCTGGGAAGCTTGAATATAAGTTTTCATACACATTTTTTGTCATACCCAATTTTAGTTTGTGCTAGTGCAACTAATCTTTTGACCTCAGCCTCAGGATGGGCGTATAGAATTCTCATTCAGGGCAAGTTTAGGTTCATGGACACAAATTCTACTACAGCTACTCAAAGAGAGGCAGTTGAAGCAGAAGGAATTTTGTTAGGCATGAAGCTGGCAATCAACAAATGATAGAATATAAATGAAGTTTGGTTCTCAGTATAGAAGTTACTTCATCTTATTCCACAACCTACAAAGGAAGCATGACCACTTTTGCATTTTGCTACATTTTCAAAGATTAATGATCTCTCAGGTTCTAAAACCTTCCACCACAAAGAAGCAACAAAGTGTCCAACTGTGGACTATATATTATCTATAGCATCATTGGTAAATATATGTAGGATAAATTATGAACTGTGTAGAATTGATGTACTTAATTATGATTTTTAATCTTAGTATATTTTTTCCCAATAAAAAAAAAAAAGTTATCGGGTTGTGTGCCTCTATGCCTAGACACAGGGGTGGCGTCAAGACCACCCTGACTCCTGGTTGGATGCATGTGCACCTTCCCTGATTGGTCCTCACATTGGTACTCTAGCCTTGTGACCAAGTAGTGATCTCGAACCTAAAACAATTATATGAATTCCAATATAGATTTAGACAGTTAACCATATGTCATATATGTTAATCTAGGTGAAATTATGTGATTTCGACATTATTTTTCTTCTCCTTCCGGATCTTGTTTCTTGACAAATAAGCGAAGTGAGGAAAAACATGCACAAACCAGAGAATAAAAAGAAAGATTTGTCTAATTAAATGAAACCCAGCCTCTAGTCCTGATCTCTTGCTTGCCACATCATCGTAACACCAACCAAACCACACCTTATCATTAACAGTTCAACTGGCCAACCCTACTTAAGAACCTCCCAAAATTTTACTGAACCACTCATTGTCTCATGTCAGATTACATTAATTGGCTCAAATTTTGTATACAAGTTGACCTTCAATCTTGTGTTCACGTGTGAAATTTAAGTAAAAAACATGTCTGCCGCAAAAAATTTGAAGTTTTAAAATTTTGGATGATGATAGCGTGTATTGTAGTAATCAGATTACACATACATGAGAATGCATCTCAATACATTACATGACCATGTTCCATCAATCCAACAATCAAAATTGCCGTATCATGATCTGGTTCCTCTCCATATAGCAAAGGTCGCGGAGTGTCCATAGCTGCTTGGTTGCTTGACATCTGTCTTTAGGGGATCCAATGGCTCTGGTTTGTTCTCCAAAAAAACTATCCATGAGATCTTGTTGCTACCCATGCCTGATAGACATGAGAAAGTATCTGGCTTCTCTTCTCTTCTCTCCCAAAAATCGTAGGGCTGTGATCAATTTGGGAATTTCTTATGTTGACAAAGATGAAAGTGTAATATTGTCTTTTTAATTGCCTCTTTAACATCATTAGCGAATAATGGGACGATTGATGAAATCTTTTAGATTAAAGGGAGGGCAATGATATTTTTCAAACTAGCTAAGGAGAATATGATATTACGACCACATGGGAAGGGAATGATATTTCCTCTTTTTTTATATGATGTCACTATAGTAAATCCTTATTACTACAACAAAGATAGAGAAATACAAGGCCCTCAACATGAGCATGCGTAAAAGGTTGGTTACGTATAGCAAATTTTTTATTTATTTTTCAAGAGAGGGATCTACGGGTTTTTTGTCCACTTATATGACATCTTATATAGCAAGCTAATAGCCGATGATGAAAGGATATATGAGAGAAAAGATCAAGTTCTCGTACAAGAACCATTTTCTGATCCACAGATAGAATCCACAACAATGAGCGACAAACCCACCTATGAGAAAACAAGTTAAAGAACAATAAACGATCATCTTGGCCAATTGTTGGTGGACTTGTATTGGTGCTGTTGTGATTCGTGAGATTCGGAAGATATAAGAAGGGTCCCGGAAGAATGAATCTATCTCAAACATGGCCAATCGTGAAGGAGCTTCCCCGGATATGTATTAAAGAAGATGACCGAGGGAACCAAACCTACGGGGAAACCAGCTAAGAACCACAGGAAAACGTTCATCCTCGTTTTCTTTTGATTTCCTCTGGGTTTGCTGTTTGACAGTGGTGGGGGACTTCTGTTGCTGTTGTTGCCCTTCATGAAATCTGGAAGAAGTAACAAAGGGTCCCCGAGAAAGGAATCTATCTCGAACGTGGCCAATTGTCCAATCGATGGAACTATGCCGGATAAGTGTGGATTGTAGGAGACGTTAAATTTGTTCAGTTCAGTCAATTTGATCAAGCTTGTAGGGAACTCGCCGGAGAAATTGTTGTTGGACAAATCCAGGTACTCCAAGCACTTGACATTACCGAGTTCCGAAGGGATTTTACCAGAGAATCCATTGGAAGAGAGGTTTAGGACCGTGAGAGGCATATTTCCGATCTCAGGTGGGAGCTCTCCGGACAAATTGTTGATTCCAACATCAACGAGAGTTAATTTGTGCAACTTGCCGATTTCTGGGGGTAACTTCCCCGATAACTGGTTTCCGGCGAGCTGGAGATAACCAGTGATTTGTAGAGTTCTGACAATTGAACCAGGAGCACAGACCGGAAACATTGGATACCCTTTGCGTAAAGAATCCCAAATCTTCTTGCAATTCTTCCTAGTAACCAGAGAATACACAAAGTTGAAAGGTGGATAGTTCGTTGGTATCCACCGCTTCATTGTCAAGCACTCGCCAGAATCGAAAGGGACTTTGCTACTATTTCGATTCGACTCAAATGTTGGAGTAGGATTTTGGGCAATATTCGAAATCTCAGCCGGGATTGTCCCTGATAATCTATTGTTTGCAAGGTTTAGCCATAATAGGCTGTTGCAGTTCCCAATCTCGTGAGGTATCTCTCCTGTAAGCGAATTGTTTGCAAGCATTAACCATAACAAAGAACTCAGCTTTCCTATCGTCGGAGGTATCTTTCCGGTCAGTCTATTGAAGGAGACATCGAGTGCTTGGATAGCAGAGAAGTTCCCAAATTCTGGTGGAATGCTGCCATTGAATTGATTGAAGCCGAGGGACAAGTACTTCAATCTTGGCATTTCAGAGAGTTCAATGGGTAATGGACCGGTAAAGTTGTTAAGGCTGAGATCCAATCGAAGGAGATTCGGCAACTTGAGGATCCCTGAAGTAGTTAATCCTCCCGTGTAGTCATTCCCATGCAATATAAGACACTGCAACTGCTGGAATTTCCCGAATATTTCCTGAATATCTCCCCCAAAATTGTTCCAACTGTAATCAAGAACTGCTAACTGATTCAAGTTCAGGAACGATTCTGGAATTTCTCTTGATAACCTGTTCTTCCTTAATGACAGGGTTACAAGATTAGGTAGCGTCCCGATTTCCAAAGGAGTAGGACCGGTGAAATGGTTATCCGCCAGGTCCAGAAAATGTAAGTTTTTGCAATTGGAGACCCCTTTTGGAATTGATCCGTCGAAGTGGTTTTCAGACAAATCCAGAAGTTCCAAAGTGCAATTCTCAGTGAAGATGGACGACGAGATTTCTCCGGCTAGATTGTTCTCCGACACCGAAAACTCTCGCAGCCTCTGAAACCCCAACCATACCTGACCACTGAAATTATTGGTACCGAGGTCGAGATATTGCAATTTCCAGCATTCTTTGAAGCAATCATCAATCGAGCCGGAGAAATTGTTCATCGACAAGTTTAGAGTAGCCAAGTTGTTGCAGAGTGCAGGGAAATTCAATCCAATTCCACCGTAGAATCGATTAACAGTGAGGTCGAGTGTCTCTAGACTGATTAGTCCAGTGAGATTGAGCTCTCCTTGGAGGATATTATGAGAGAGATTGAGATATCTGAGATTCTTGCATCGGTTAAAATCATCAGGGATGGGCCCATCAATCGTGTTCTCGGAGAGATCCAGTTCTGAAAGCTCAGAAATACTAGAGAAATTTCCAAACAGCTTGCCTGAGATGTCGTAGTTGGAAAGGTTGATGCCGATGACCCGTTCATTGACACTGCAAAAAATTCCAGGCCAGTTGCATGGGGAAGAATTGTTGTTCCATTCCGTGTATCGACCTCTGTTGAATGGGTTGTTACTTTGAAGGAATGTCTTCAGTTCCAGCAGTACTTCTTTGTCGCTCTGTAAAGAGCTTATAGAGCTTGCGGCTGCTACCTGACCTGAAGGAGAGGAAAAAACTTCAAGAGGTGGTCACTGAAATTGAGTTTATGAGATTGCAGGAGCACTAGAGATTAAGAAAAAATTGGAAGAGAACACCTGCAGAGTTTTCAAAATTTTCTATGACTAGCATGGAAATCTTGGAGTACAAGAAGAGAGAAATTTTAAAAGAACTAAAGAATGCTTAAAAATTCAAAACCATCGGCCAGACAATTTGTTACCTGCTGCGATGATCATTATCAAGGATAATATTAACAACCACCATTGTGTATCAGTATCTTCTTCTGACATGATCGAAACTAATCTATCTCTTGCGCTAGTATCTCTAAGGATTAGTCAAGGTGCGCATAAGTTGATTCAGAAACCTTGATTAATTAAAAAAAAAAAAGGAAGTTTGAGTCATTTATGGTACCAATCCATCACGTGTTTGGAAAAGATTGCGAAACTGGGAAAGAATTTCTAGCCCCCCATGTTGACTGTCTTGCGTTTCTGTTTCATACCCAAAGCTTTTCTATGTCATTTCTACGTGAACCACACGCTGATTACTAGCTGTCTACTTCCTCTCCCAAGTCATCAGTCAACATTCAATTGCGTCTTCTTCCAATCATAGTCTTATGCTTAATTTCTGTCCTAGAACTTTGATATTAGTATGTATAGAATTAGATAATCACTCTACTTACCTCAACTTTTGTATGATATCTAATGTTAATTACGTGGGGGACTTAAAAACTCTATCAAAGAAAGAATATTACTCGAATATGATATGTAATAGTCCTAAGTTTAGTTAATCTATCTTTATTTTGTTTTGAATCCAAAAAAAAAAATTGTCTTATTCTCCTTCCCACACTCCTCTTCTGACTTCTAAGTCACCTGAGGCACTTTCAGCGAAAAGTCTAATGATTCAGTGGAGATAATTAGATAAGTTGAAAAAAAAGGAAAATATTAATGCAGCCACAGCCCACAGAGGAGGAGTGTGGATCAGGTTTTACCTTAAGAAATAGGAACCAAGGTCCAAGGCATTATTCCCTTGTATTGAGGGGAGCAGATCAGGTTCAAGTATCGTTTCGTATTTTTTTCTCTTCATCTAATAGATTCTAAATTCAAGTATCTTTTCGTATTTCGGATCAGGTTTACGACAACTTTCTTGTACATGAACCTAATCCACTTTCCGTGTTGAGGACCTGATGGTTCATCTTCATTTATAATGTATTATTTTGTCACGATAGAACTAATTTTTTGACTTATCAAGGAAAACGAACATGGATGGAGCATAACCAGTGCACAGCCTCATTGCCGCCTCCACTAAGTTGTCAAAAATCACCCAAGTGTCCCATTGACCATACAGCTCTTTGTTGACAATGGTTTATTCCGACGTGGATTGGGCTGATTGGATCAATGACTAGTGATCTACTTGTAGCTATGCAATTTTTATTGGGTTTTTTTTTTGGTAGAAATGCAATTTTATTGGGTTCCAACGTAAATATTTTTAGGTCGGAGAGTATAAAACATTTCATGAGTGTAGGACATGATGGGCACCGAAAACTAGAAGAGATAGGTATCAAGTTGGATCGCGGAATCTGGAATGTTCCTAATTAAAACAATTGGGAAAAAGAATGATACTTAGTTTTTTTTTTTGGTAAAAAGAATGATACTTAGTTGCGTGCCCTTACATCTAGATATAGAGGGTGACATTTAAATGCATGTGTCTCCTTGATATCCCACATTGGTGTAATGGCCATACCATCAAATAGCAATCCCAACCTAATACAATTATATGAATTACCAATATAGATGTAGATGGTTAATCATATCAGAGAGTGCGGCTGCTATTTGACCTGGAGGAGAGGAAAAACTTTCAAGGATTGTCATTTAAATAGAGTTTATGATAAATGATTCAACATAATTGAACAACTCCCCTGTTTCTAAGCGATTCCCTGCTCCCACTTGATAGAAAAGAAGCCATTTCACTTGTCCATTGGAGGTGATGCTTTGCATACAATTTTGTGATAACACATGTTTTTTAGCTTTCATAAATGTCCTTTTAAAAATGCTCTTAATGGTAACATAAAAAGCTTTAATAGGAAAAAAGATCCTCTTCAACGTCAACCATTATCCCTTCCACTCATCCAATGGCTGAGAGGGAAATGGTTGGATGCTCAAATCGTTGGGGAGGAGCCGAATATATATCATCATGAAACCATACGAAAAGTGTTCATGTATGAATAGATGATCCAAACTCAATAGAAAACCCCACATAAAAATATAAATAAAATAAAAAATAAAAAAACAAGTCAAGTTTGTATTTGCATGGAATCCCTCTCATGGCTATTCTATATATCTTCTAAAGAAACATTTTCTATGTCACAAAGAGGATTAAGGTGGAGTGTGAAATTGACTGGCATGTGAAAGTAGATTCATCTCAACGTGAAACACTGCAACTCCTTTTTAGAATTTTAAAGGATTAATTAGGATAAGTACATAATGGGTGTCTCTTACTTTTAATGTTGAAACAGACATCTTCGAATCTTCTTTTTTATTTACATTTATCGTAAGCATGTCAATGACATGAAATATAAAGTATAAACTAAGGAAATTTAATTAATGTAATAAACTATAGAACAAACCGATTTTAATTGGGGACCCCTTATTTTTCATGTGTGATGCTCACAAACCTAAGTTTAAGGTATTAGAATTAAGAATTGAATCTGTCTCTATCAAGAATCAATTCCGATATTATGAATCGGGCTGAATTGGGATTGGTGTCAGTCAAATTGAAAAAAAAAAAAAAAAGCCTTTTACCCACTTAAACCCCACTCCCTATTTCAACCCGTACCCGACAACCTAACTCGCATGCAACTCCTTTCTCTCTCTCCCACTCCCATCTCTGTCTCTTCCGCTTGTCGTGCAAACCAGGCTGCTGTCCCCCTTCTCTCTGCATTTGGCCTCGACCTCTTTATCCCTTGAGCAACGATAGTGGCTGCATCCTCTGATTCTTGGGTTAATTAAGTCGAGATAGGGTGTTGGATTTGGATCAAGTCAGGGAGTGGATGGATTATGTGGGTAAAAGTAAGGGACCAGTGGATTTATCTCTTCTACTTTTCGCACTCCCAGGGCTCTATGGGCACTCTATTAGCGATGATCTTTATGGAGGAAAGTTGGATCCTTTATTGGGACCCAAGTCGTAGTGGATTGATGAATACTTTCACCAAATACTTTTTATTTTATTTTTATAAGATACTTTTCACCAAATACTCCCTCCTAACAATGCGTGTAAAAAGCAAAGAAAGATGGAGAAAAGAAGCTTAATCTGGAGTCACAAAAGAAACAAAGAGATGAGCATTCTTCATCTCTTTACTATAGAATGCAATGGTTGCTTCAACCAATTTAATTTACAAGGAATTAAATGGATAAAATAGAGAGATAATTAAGGTTTGTCGGTGTACAATTAGTATGAACCTGAGGGACAGTCAGGCCGGCGTGGATGCCTATTATTAGCCAAAAAAAGAAAAAAATTTAAGTTTGCTGGGACCATACCCAAACTTTTCTATATCTTATATTTCTTGGTAAAGAAACATATGTATGTGATTGTGACATGCCACATACTGCTAGTAAACTTTGCTTCTTAACAATGGAAAATATGACTTTATGACTTATCAAGAAAAATTTCTCTTCTCCTTCTATTTATTTATTTATTTTTGGATCAAACCAAAATTTATCTTCAAGATCCATAAAATTTTATCAAATGATCAAATAGTATGGCAATTCCGATGTTAGATAGATAGAGAACAATTTGGATACGTCACTTGTCAAATTTCATACTCAAATGCATTGATATATTCTCTCGTGTATTGGCATGGATGGTCATGGATGTCTCTATATAAAAATCTACGATATTTCGACCAATCACAGTTATCTGGAATTAGGATGATACAGCCCAATACGATCAATATGTATCAACATTGATATCGATATTGTTAATGAATGATACCGTGAACTAAATCTATGCGACCAATACTACTATGCTCTCTCCAATGGTCATGGATTCTCGAAGCTCTATTTCATCACTTGGCACACATAATTCTTTTTATTGAAACTTCATGTGAGAGAGGGACTTGAGAACCCCAAAAGGGCAACCAAGTTGGCAAGGAACCTTCGTCTCAAGAAACATGTGGTTCCGAGTTCGACTCCTCTTATCTTCTTGGGGCCACTCACACGAAGGTGTTTAGTGCTCTTTAATGCTTTCAGTGAAAATTGAATAATTCTCATTCAACCCTAGTATTCCCAAATGTATATGATTGTGGGGTCAATATGGGCTTACAGGTCTACTCTGGAGGGATTTGGATACCCATCATTAAAAAAGAAAAAAAAAAAAACAACTTAAGAGTCCGCGTATTCACAAAAATTAAAACACCTAAAAATGCCACGTGACAAATTATTTGACCAATCAAATAATCTTATCCAATTGTACCAATCAGGTATACTTTGCTCTTGCTCTATTAAAATAGTGATAATTTTTATAGTATCATTTTTTTTTTTTTTAATTGTGTAAGATATTCTCACATATAGTTTAACGATGGCAATTGAATATATAAAGAGGAAACTCTGGCCCCACCCCCACCATACTGATCTTAATATGGTATTATCTTTATCGGAAAAGGGTTGGGTTTTGTGAAACAAAAAGGTACTCATCATGCCCTCTTTCATCCCCAGTTAGATATCCAGTCTAACTATCTTGTAAAATTAGGGAGTCTTTTGCATGTCTTTAGGTGTGAGTTTACGTACGGTTTTTTATATTTTAACTTTGGGTGATTATTTTCTGCGAGGGAAGCGCACCCTGCACCGCCTCGCTGTCTCTCTCTTCTAAGGTTTTGTTTCATTGCACATAAGGAGGAGAGAGAGAATAACATTCCAAATATATCACAACATTCCATGGTGCTTTCGCCAACAATGATTTCATTACAATGCCTATTTGGACTCTCATATTGGAAAGATTTCGAACTGTTATAGGGAAGTCAATATAGTGGCTGATTTGCTACTTCAAAAAGATGCCTGACCAATCTAGAGTATCTTCAATTTGGAGTTCTCCTCCATTTTTCTATTGCAACGACAATGAATGGGATGTCACAAACAAACCTAGATATCGGTTTACATGAGTTAGGGTGTTTTCTTTGAGTTGGTTTTCCCTCTTTATTGATAGCAATGCCAAAGGTAGAAGGTGAATAAATATTTGTTTTTTGTATTCCTGTACAAGAATGCTTGAATGCTAATCCTATATTCTTATTTAATTTTTAGGAATAAGAAACCTCGTTAGGCAAGTTCTCACACTCAGACACAATTGGACATAAGAATATCCAACATGCACAGAGGCAGCTAGGTCTTTTCACACCCAATTGCGTTTAGGCATAAGGAACACTATGTAAGGATTGTTTCTCCCTAATTTTTAATATAGATGCAACTATTTTTAAGGGGAAAAAATAATTAAACTTTGTAGGGTCATTAATCATCACCCATTGTTACTTTGGGCTACGCTCTTTTTTTTCTATTCCCCTCCTAATAGAAAAGAGGTCATGTCGCTTGTTCGCATATGATGTTTTACAAACAATTTTGTGATAATACATGTCCTTCTACTTTCACAAATACCCTTATAAATGCTATTAATAGCAAATGATGTCTTTCAGATGATCTTAATGGCATATGAAAAGGCATTTATAAAAGTAAGAAACACATGTCATCATGAAATCATTCGCAAAATATTCACATATGGGTAGGTGATCCACACTCAATAGAAAACCCATTTCAAAAGAAAATATGGCATAGACTCATAGAAAACCCCTTCAAAAGAAAAATGATCCCAACTCAATAGAAAACCCACCTTCAAAGAAACTAGGAAGAGAAATCAAGTCAATATTGTATTTGCAAGGAATCCCTCTCGTCTTTACCAAAATATCTGACAGGTTCGTGGCTATCCTATATGTATCATCTAAAAAGGCATTATCTATGTCACGAAGAGGATTAAGGCGGAGTCTGGAATTGACTACCATGTGAAATATTCCTGTCAACATATAACACTGAAACCTCTATAAAATTTACATATTTTGAAGTTGCTCTCCATTTTAGTTTTTATTTGATACAGAAGGCATTGTCTAGATTAGCAACTTGTGAAATTCTAGAGTCTAATTCAATAAGATACTTTTATATTTTTTTTTTGTATTGTCATACATCTCTTGTATGTCTATACATGTGTATCAATAATGATACGCACAAATTAACTGCCCAACAAGATGTCGATACGTGGCGTCCAGCTACAATAGGAACTTGGAGCACTATAGGAAGCTAGGACTTCGAATACCAAGATAACAAGAAGACTTGAGTCCACCTTCAATGATGGAGTCGTAATAGGACTACCCGCCTAAAGGCGAGATGATCCCTAAGGGATGGGAATATTCCCTATAGAGAGAGGAGACGTGCAAGATGGGATCCTCCAAAACCGCCCCAAGCTCATCAGAAGCATAAGGACGTTTCCTAGTGGGACTCTCTAGGACCTAATCCTATAAGAGAGAACCAAGGTATTTCCAGAGGTAAGTTTTACTCACTCGCCATTACTCTCTGAATACTGTTGCACCGGTCTCTAACTTGGGCGTCGGAAGACTAATCCCGTAGCCACATCTGGGCCTTTGCCTTATGTGTTCTTATAGGATTGACGTTCGGCCTTCTACAGATTCTCGACAATAATAAATAGTATAGACATTATCGACACATCTATGAATTGCCCAAATGGTTATGACGAATTAGGAATTGTGTGGATAGACGCACTTCTAATTTTGAGTTGAGACAATCAAATTATATTAAAATGGAAATGGTTGAGTGTCCCATGATATCGTCATAAGAAGAAATATGCATACTTCTCAAATGAGGGTCTAGAGAACAATATCATTGATTAAAGGTCAACATGACCAGAATAAGGGAGAATATTTATGTAGATCCCATTATTTATTATGTAAGAAAAATATATTATAATATTATAATCTCCAGAAGAGAAGTACATGCCTTTATATTTGTTATATGAATAACCACTCTTACTTTTATTATTCTTTGAAGATTATTGATCTTTAAAAAAAAAAAATGATGTCAAAATTTAATAATAGAGGCCAAACAAAGCCTTCATCATTAAGCAATCGAAGCCGCCAATCGCCCTTAACATCAATCCTAACAAGTGTCAACTATATAGTGCCTGTAAAGTGCAAAAAAAGAAGGTGGGGAAGTTTTTTTGGGTAAACAAGATGACGTGACTTTTGTCCTCCGTGCTTTTTCCATTTAAATACCCAAACTACCACAGCCATACTATCGCCATATTCGAAACGGACATGTTCCAAGGTCAGAACTTTCAGCTAGTTAAGTTTTCGAGTGGGGGTAGTTTTGTCCATTTACTTTTTGGGTGACTCGGCAGTGACGTCCATTGCACCCAAAAGACGTGGTCCAAACGCAGCCTTAGGGACGGTTGAGCAGAATGTTTCAGTTAATTCGTCAATATACCCATAAAAGACTCAAAACGCCATGAATTGGCGCCTTTTAAAAAAAAATTTAAAAACCTAACGAACACGCCACCTATCTGCCAATATTTACAATACCAGCCCTAAAAAAAATTAATAATAAATAAATAATCCATATTGATTAAACCGACCGATGTTGTTTATTAGTTTGGTATTGATTTTGATTTTGATTTGTGCACGACAGTGTCTGATGAATGATCTCGTATACAATCATCAGATGGGACTAAAGGGATGCACCATAGATGATTATCTCTTATCAAACCGATTCGTGCTTGCACAAAACCTTTTTCCTCTTGAATTTTATAAACTAATTTGAACCCACATCTTGGAATGAAATTGAAAAAAGATTAAAGAATAATAAAATTAATGTTTATTATGATATTTTATATTAGATTGATAATAAACTAATAAGAGCTCGAATCAGAATGAATTGATGAGATTATTTGGTAATAAACACATTGATTTTTGTCACTAAACTCCTTAGCAACCCAAAATCAGAATAAATTGATAAAAGCGATTAAGGCAAAAGAACGCTACCTAGTGTGGCCCCTGCACCTAGACACAAAGGGGGTGAAATGATGCCTGTCCTATGAAATACAAAATATTCACTCCTATTGATGTTCTTGCACATTCCCTCATGGCCCCCGTGCTAGTGCAGAGTTCACACCTTCTTCCTGAAACAATTAAAACTAAAAAAAAAAAAAAAAAAAAATAAAAAACCCCGATCGAACCAACCAATTGATACTCTTAGTGGAAACCACCAATTATTTATGATACCCTTTAATACAAATGATTGCATGTACGACTATTAGAATCACTCAATTGAAATTGAGATTGAACTATTTCTGCAACTCCCTTTTGATTAAAGCTTTTCTTTTAGTTCTTAAAATAACGAAAAAATTAATAAAACTTATCTCTAGTAGCAAGATTTCCCTTTTTTTTTTTTATTAAATTAAAAACCCCAA
>NC_056565.1:789057-803975 GCF_013358625.1 Macadamia integrifolia | reverse complement strand
TTAATATGATTGATGATTGATGATTGATGATTGATGATTGATGAAGATGACGTTAGTTTATTCACTTTATTGATTTGTTTTCTTGATGAATATCTTACATTGGTATGAATATGAACCTTTAATATTTATTTAACATATGAGTAATAGGATTCAACTAGGATTTGAGTCAAATAGATTGATTTTATAAAATAATTACACAAGAACGCTTTAGTCGATAAGGCGACGCTTTATGCCCGTTTTATCGCTAAGGCGCTCCGAAAGACCCTCAAACGCCTCCGTTGCCTTACCGCCTTAAAAACTATGCTTGTGGGCCCTAAGTGATCCGATTTTGATCATTGGAATTCGGTTCCGCATCACCTACTCAACACATAACTCTCCTACTCAACTAGGATTCAACTTAATTAAATAAACAATCAATGAGAGGACTCAAAGGTCAAAACCACTCCAACTTAGACTCTGTCAAAACCACTCCAACTTAGACTCTTTTCAAGTCCCATTAATATTAAATAAAACATTACTGCCAAGACCTGATGGGACTATAATTGGCCATAAAACCCAGAAAAATAAACTCGTTTGCTACTTTTAAGCCTGTTTGGAGAATGGCCTGGCAATGAGCTGCATGCTTGCATCACAACACGATGTTCTAGGCCTGGTGAATAAAGCCCAAGTACTTGGCACCATAAGCATTTCATTACTTTTTTGGAGGAATTGTAGGGTGATAGCATTTGCTTTGATCAATATTCAATGGGTCAGGGCTTTTTTCTTACTGTTTGCTATGATTTATGTTGCTGATAGGTAACGTTCTAATTTGGACCTACTTGTTAACCAATTATCTGGTATTAATGTCTCCGTTTCCAATGTATTGGTCTAATTAGCTTGTTGATTGATAATAAATAGTGAAGGACTCTTAATCATGAGATTATATTATTATTATTAGCTTCTTGTAAGTTTGAATCCTTAGTTCCTTACTTCCTTATAGTCAATTCTTTGCTTGAAGAAATACTTTCCTTCTTGACTGATTGTTTCTTATCTGTCTTTTCTTTCTTCTCTCTCTCTTTTATTTTTTTAAGTCTGATGACTGAGTAATTTGCCATCTGATATTCTTGTTAATTCCCATCTTCAGGAAATGATTGAGCTGGAGGCAAGGCGTGAACGTGTTAAACTTAATGTTGCTCGTATGTATTCCTCATACAATTACTTTATAGTTCTTATCTAATTTGGGTGGCTGATAGCCTCTTGTTCATATTCCCTAATTAATTCTCCATAACCTTCTACTTTACAATCAATTAATTATCGGCAAACCTTTTTTCACACCATGAAAATGATGAATATTTAGCCACACCGACATCTTTGAGTGACATTTTGATCAAAGGAATAGAACAGGACTGCAAAAAGTTGTGGGGACAAATCTTACTGGCAAAATAGCCTTTTCTCTATAGAGAGGAACATGTTCTGATTGAGCGATCAATATCTAAAAGCCTTTCCATAAACCCAATTCTAGTGTTTGCAGACCAAAATGTTAGCCTTTCTTATCCTACTAATTCATGCTTCATCTTGCCTCCTAATCATTCCAAATATGCAAAATCTTTCCTTCAATTGATGAGGTAGGAACTATTCCTTTGGTGGACCCAACAGGTAGGATCGTAAACTATCCTTCATATCATCCCATTTTTTGTTCTTCCTATGGCTAAAAAATGATGTAATATTCATATGATTTAGATACTGTGGATTAGACCGTCAGAATGAAAAAAGTTCTCCAACGAAAATTAAAAAAAGAAAGAAAAAAGAAATGCTTAATTGAACTGTCATGGATAGAGCCAATACATCACATTGAGCACATGATAAGAATTTTTTTTTATATTTTTTTTTAATAATAATATATTTTTTTATGAGTTTTGGCCCTTTGAACTAGTCTTTAGTTTTACTATCTTCAGATTTGTCTAAAGAACTTTCTGATTTATTTTATTTCATAAAGTTCTCAAGGAAAAAGAAGAAGAGGAAAAGAAAGCTGGACAGAAAATTACTCGGCAAAGTGTGAGCACTGGTCAGTTATTTTCTTAAAATTCTTGATAGCTACATTGTGCTTTTGATACAGCCCTTAATTACATTCTGTCTCTACACATACTAGGTAAAGTTGAAGGCCCGAATTTGAGAAGTTTCATTCGACAATTTCCAGCTGCTTCTATGAAAGGTATATTCACATTCCTTAGCCAAAACACTCATAATTGGAAGTATGTCTCCCTTTCAAGAAACCTAAATGTAATAAAAACATCCCAACCTACGAATCTTCAAATGATCTTCAGGTTATAAAGTGGGGATGTTAGGTTGCAGTGAGCCTGATCAGAATGATACAGATTCTAAATGATACTGCCACTATAAGTGGTGGCCATTTTTCCCTCGTATCGTGCACTACAATTGCATTATGAGGAAATCACATCATTTGTAGGACCATCCTTACTCCATGTCTGCCCATTGCATGGCCCCATTCACCCCCCCCCCCCAAAAAAGAAAAGAAGGGTTTGGCTATTGTGGTGTAGAGTTATAGCCATGCCTGAGGAACTCGAAACCTCAAATTCAATTGGTCTCTGTATAATATGATCGGGCAAGTTGTCTTTGGTATACACAATTGATGAAAAGTATGCCAAGTAGGGTTAAGATTTCTTGCATCATGTCAGGTGCTCACTGCTGAGCAATTAAATGTTCAAAAGCCTGCAACAGAGGCATAAGACTAAGTTAAAAAGAGTGGAGAATAGATATGAAGAAAATGCTCAAGGGTTATCTATTAATTGATATTTTAAAAAATATGAACCCTAGTAACCCATTTTGGGTGGTTACTTTGGGGAAGAAGGAACAACCCTAGTAATCCCACTAGAAAGAAGAATTAGAAAGGAACAAAAGATTGGTTAGAACTTGGAAATTGGCAAACCTAGTATCCATTGAAATCATTACATTGGCAAAGATGACAGGAGAAGAATAAGCGAGCACTTCTGATTTAATGGACGATATGGCTTTTTTTTTTTTTTTTGGGGGGGGGGGGGATATATTTTGGCAATAAGATGCATAAAAAGATACAACCTTTAACCCCATTACCACCTGTTGTGTTAGCAAAGTAGGCCCTCTGGTCTGTGTTCCTGGTTCCTAGTTCCTAGATGGAGGTGAATAGTGATTTCAAGTTCTGTTTCTGTTTGCATAGCAACTTCTAAAAGCTGTCCTATTTAGTGAAACATACCAATGTGTTAACATAAGCTGAATGTAATGAAATTGAGTCCCATTTGTGGTTTTTAATCATTTGCCATGATACTGATTGTATTGGCAAAGAAGGCAGACGAGGAAGAAGTGAATGCTTCTGATTTGATGGAAAATAAGGCTTTGGATGGAATGAGATGGCAAAATAGGATATGTGTAGCCGATCCCAAGTTCCCAACTACAAGATCCAAGATAAAGAGATCAAATATTTTAGCAGAAAGCCTTGTATAACCCGGTTTCAACCTGTTATGTCAGAAAAGGAGGAACAAAAAGGATACGTGTAGTTGATCCCCACTACAAGATCCAAGATAAGGAGATCCAATATATTTGCAGAAAGGCCCCATATGACCTTGTTTCGACATGTTATTCAGCAAAGGAGACCCCTGGTGTTCCAAGTAAACTATCTGAACCTGCTATTTCAGCGAAGGAGGCCCTTGGTATTCCTACGTCCCAGTTTTAGCACTATGGTAGCTCAAAAACGTTAAAAAACAAAAAGAAAAAAGATAGAAGAATAAAAGAACGACATTAAACCACTAAAAAAGGTAATCAGGTTCTTTTGGAGTTTGAGGTCTGGTCCAGTTTTAAAACTATGGCTATGACTTCCAATGCTGTTGCATTGGGACCATTGCTTGGTGCGATGGTAAAAAAGCCTGTTCAGCCAGCATGAAGATGTGGGATTGAATCTAATTGCAGCTGCTTCGCCCAAAGATTACCAAGTTTATGACTCTCTCCAATCCACCCCTCCCAGGACCCTCCGAATGCTGGATTTGCACCTCATAACGGTCATTTGTTGTGTTTGTATAAGTTGAATGAAGTTCATTGTTAATCATTTAACACATCATGATACCCTTTCTTTAATTGCAATGAGGTTTTCCATGTGAATTTTCTTTCAAATCTGAGATGCAATGTGTCTGGTCATATTGATACTGATGTTTCTGCTCCGATGTTTTTTCCCCTAGGTGACCAGCATGGGGATGCATCTAATGCAACAGATAGCATGAGGTATCCAAAATTTATATAGTTTCATGGAGACAACCATAGCGACAACCATATCGTCGTGCAAATGCTTACTATTCTGGGTTCGCGGGGTGTTTCAATAGTTATTATAATGGTTACATTCTCTTTGTGAAATCAGGGTGTTTTATTGCTTGTCATGCTTCTTCCTTCTACACTTGCCCTATTCCTTAGTTTTTTTTACTTATTTCCTTCAGTCTACTCTCCGCTGTTTGTAGGGCTTTAATGTGCTGCATTAGTTTAAATTAATATTCCATATAGTTGGAGGGGACTGGAACTGGTTATTGGAACCTGAAGTCCAACAATATCCACAACAGAAGTGACTTGTCTACATATATGTTGACTAACACCTTGTGTTCAGCTTATATGATGGTAAATTAGTAGATGGTGGTCTCTAGGTTATGCTCGTGTTGCAGTATCATTTCAAGATTTTCCATAATTGCTAAAATGCTACTGTGCTTTAACCATTGCCCCAGAATCTTAGTAATTTTTTGGCTGTGGAATTCCTAACCCTCCATCTTTATATTGAAAAGCTGCAAAGAGATATAAGAAGATAATTTGGATTTTTTATAATTTCAAGTCCTTCTTAGCCCTGGGTTTTAAGCAATTGGATATGAAAGAATGACGTAAAATGATCTATGAAATTCTTGTTTTTAATTTCTGCAATGAAGTATTGTATTGGCTTATTGCTGGGAGTTGTTGTGAGTGTCCAAGTCTAAATGTTTATGTCAACTACAGAGACCGAAACCTAATTGATTTCACAGTACTTCTGTAAAAAAGGCTAGGGGCTTTCTTGCTTTTTGGCATAGTTTGCTGCATATATTTGCTACTTTAGGCCAAAAGGAATTTTCTGGAGCGACCATATATCAAGTTAGGATTAGTAGGGAGAGAGAAGCTTTCAAGGTTCTGTTTGATATCTAATTTTAAAGTTTGAGTATGCATTTTTTACATCATCTTGGAGTAACACTTTTATACTTCATAGTGCATGTGATGTCTCTGACAAATCCTTCATTAAATCCATCAAAGTTGAAGTTTTTCTTCATGCTCTATTAAATCCATCAAAGTGAATGTATTTCCATGAAGATAACTTTTGTAGCAGGATCTTTATCTGACAACATTTGGCATCTGCAGGAATGCTGAAGAAACTAGGAAAGAAAAAACAGTTCCTCCCAAAGTGAAGCAGCAGCCTGAGTATGTTCTCTTTCACCATTTCTGCTACATTGAGATTGTTTTATATCGATGCACATGCACAGATACTGTTCTGCTTCCAAGCATCTAATAATTTTGTTAGATGTATAAAGTGAATAATTTTTAAGTGGGCAAGCCTGTGGCTCAACAGTTAAGTTGCACTATTGCAACATGTTGGTCACAGGTTCAAAACTTGGAAACAGCCTCTCCTGCGAAGCAGTGGGGAAGGCTGCGTACATTTACCCCTGCCAGACCCTGCAGTAGCGGGAGCCTCATGCACTGGTTGCTCTTTTTATAAAGTGAATAAGTTTTTATCAAGTAATAAATAACTGCCGAAACCTTCACAGGCACCAAAGCACAATAGATGATCACAGGAAATGTGACTAGAGACCAAGGGATGCATTTTATGTGACTTCTATACCTGCTTAGCTGGTTTCATTGCATGATCAAACTGTATTTCAGGTCCTCAGAACCTGCAGGATCTGGTCAATCCTTCAGACCAGGAACATGGCAACCACCAACATGAGGAACAAGTCGATGGACTGGCACTTCATCAACTATGAACAGTTTGTGCATTGCCAAATGGATTGTTCAATCATTGATGGGACATTTTTCTTGATTTGGACCACATTATACCTTGAAGCAGTATCTTGAGGCACCATCATTTTAAGGGCTCACAAGTTGGAAGGTTCTTTGAAGGGGCACAAGTTGTGCAGGAGTAGATGAAGTCGCCAGAACTGAGCTACTCTGCAGGAATAGGTATTGGAAAGTTGTTTCCAGCAATGCAAGTTTGATAAGTATCTCTTGTTTCATGCCCCTGTTGATTTTTTTTATTTTTGTTGAAGAGGTCATCCACAGATCTAATCATAGACACTGAAGAGTCGATGTGTATTCTCTATGTTTTAACTTAACACAATTTTGTTGTGCTTTTGAACATCAATTCATGGTTATCATTGAAAATTTTCTCTCTCAACTGAAGCTGTATTTTATCAATGTTTACGGTTTTGTTGCAAATACTGAAGAGAGTACTGTGTGGTTTAGGAGCAGGGGGGCAGGCAGGTTGAGAAGTGAACAATCAAAACCAATGTATTGGGCATTTGAGTTGCATCAGAAAGGAAAATAATGTATTGGAACCCTGCATATGATATTTACTCTGTTTCAACAAATCTGGGATTTGCTCCATGCAATTACCGCACCATCAATCAGAGAATTTGGATGTCGGATTGATAGGTGAAGCATTTGTGAGTGTAAAAAAAAATAAATTTGTTGAAGGATGAGAAAGCAGGGGAATTTACCTTCCCCTTTCCCTTTTAATCTAAAGGGAAAGAGAAACCACCATCCCCACTGCCCAAAAAAAAATTGTTGCTTTGGAGGATGCTTTTGTAGAGAGCTAACTTTTTTCTTTTTTCTAAACCACTGGACCAGGTGATTGAGGTGGTCAGACTGTAATCCCATTAACAAAAATGTTCATTCATTCACAGTTTATAGATTACATTCTACTATTCTAGGTTGGGACATTGGACCTAGAAATCATTTCCATAACTATCTGAGCCCACTCTGTTTCTAAAAGCATTGCCACCACTGTAACATATCTAAGCCTCCTGTTCCAGGCATATGAACCATTGAATTGTTGATGAGGAGATTTTACATAAGCACAACTGCATTCATATTGGCTTCTTTGTCCATAACTAGTCCTCCATTTAAACATGCTGAGCTTTAATGTCTGGATATCAACTCACTTCACGAATTCTTGGCTTCCAAACATAGCGTTAGAGGTTTTCTTATAATCTTGTTTGGTATCTCTTTCATGGAAATATCGCCTTTCTGGGGAATCGTCATTTTCTGAAAAAAATTTCAAATTAAAAAAAAAAAAAATTGTATTTTTTTTCTTGGTTTAAGAAATTCTCTTTGTGGTTGACATGTTCTGAGCCAAGAACCAAGAAAGATTTTTTTTTTTGAATTTCAAAATTCACCTTAGAAATGGTGAAGTTTTCTTTTGCTAATATATATATATATATATATATATAGCTTGCCAAAAATACAAGAAAACATAAGAAAATATAAAAACTTTTTTTTTCTCCTTTTGAGATTTCTTTTTTTGGTACCAAAACACAGGCTTAGGGGTTTTCTTAGAATCTTGTTTGTTTGGCATCTCTTTCATGGAAATGTCGTCTTTCTGAGGAAATGCCACTTTCTGAAAAAGTTTCAGAATTCCCCCTAATAAAGTGGTGGGGGGTCTCTGTGTTTTCCAAAACCAGTCTGGAATCCGGATGTCACAAATCAGACTGTTTTATAATTGAAAAAACCTTGTGCAAGAAGTTGGTGTGAAAACAATGTTGCTTTTGTCCTTTAATCATAGGAAAAAAACCATTGAGGGGGCCATAACTGGGGCACTTTCTTCAAAACATGCTCTCAATCGAATTGGCACCCAATGCCAATATCCTCGGATAACATCCGTAACAAGCTTTCCAATGACCTGATTTGCGAAAATTGGACCATCGGATTATATAGCCGTTTGAAAATCATCAGTCAATGATTCCATTTCGGAAAAAATGGTACACACCACATGGCACCTACTTGCATAGTGAGTCTCGCAAGTGCCTACGCCATGTCGTGCCTGGCTGAGGTGCGATGAAAAAACCTCCCCTTACATATAAACCAACTCCCAAAACCGAAGCATGATAAAAAACCGACGACCTCCTTTTAGGAAGAAAATTTCTTAGAGATGGAGTTTCTCATGGTGTATCTTGGGAGATAGAAGGTGGTATGAGCCGTGAGGGGTGTCGCAGTTAAAGATTTTCCACCTCTACAAAGTAAAGGGAATTATCACACTAGAGAAGAAAGTGAGTCTTATAATGGAGAAGATGCAACAATTGGGAGAAGCTCCTCTTTTGAAAAGGAAAGTTCAGCCATGGCTGCTACACCATGGGTTTCTCATTTCACTTCAGTTGTACAGAAACACGAGGGGATAGATCTTAAATACATCCAACCGACTGTGGTAGATGGAAAAATGGTCATAGATTGTCCAGTGAGTGCGGTTCGAGATGAGACTGATCGATGGAAAAATGCTTTGGTGGGTTTTTTCTTAAATGAGATGCTTCTCAAGCTCTAGAAAATTTATGGACATGTTGACATAAATCTGCTTGAGTGTGGTTTATTCGTCTTTCGCTTTAATCAGATGGAGGATAGGGAGAAGGTATTGGAAGGAGGGCCATGGTATATTCAAAGAAAATCTTTAATTCTTCGTCCATGGAGTAAGGAGGCTATTCTTGACAAGATTGATTTAAGTTTTGTCCTTATTTGGGTGAGTCTTCCAAATCTTCCATTTCACTTTTGGTCTTCGGACTCGTTAAGTACTATTGGAAGTATGCTTGGCTTCCCAATTTGACGGATAAAAGAACGAAATCCATAGAGCGTCTTTCTTTTGCAAGAATTTGTGTGGTAGTAAATGTTGCATATGAGTTACCATCCTCTGTGGCCATTAAAGATGAAGATGGAAGAATTCTTATAAAACAAATTCAATATGATTGGGTTCCTTCTAGATGTGATTCTTGTAAGATTTTTTGTCATTCCAAAGCTCAATGTGGAGTGGCATCCAAAACTCAACATCCAAAGAAGAGTAGGCTAGTGTGGAGAAGGAAGGAAACGATTGATCAAGGTGGGGTGAATGCTGAAATTTAGATAACTGGCGATATTGATAATTCTCGACAAGTGAGAGAGGTGATTAGGGAGGGATGGAAGTGGATTCTATGTATATTAAATCTGGAAAGTATTCTTATTCAAATTCAAATTTGAATAGTCAAAATAAAAAAGTTGGCACTAGCAGATTCGGTGGAGGATTTGTTTCTCAATCAAATTCAATTGTTGATGTTAATGCTTTTACATTATCGGAAGGTTTGACCGAAGAGATTACTCTTAATTCAAATAAGGAGGTTATGTAAAATTCTAAAAGGGGCGGGGGGATAAATGCATGGAGACTCATATGGAAGGGCGGACTGATTGCGTGGAGGTTGTTTTGGAAAGAGGAGGTGATGACGTGATGATTATAGGTGATGGGGATGAGGTGGATGTGGACTTTGACTCTAATATGCACTCTGTAGTTGGCATTGCCATAGAGGACGGTGTGCTGGCAGAAGGAGAGATTAAGGGAGAAATTATAGGGATTGACGAGTTGGGGTATAATTCAGCTACCATTTTAGAGGGGGCTGTTTTTTAGGAATCTATTAGTGCTCCCCTTTTTGCTAATAAAAATGAGGAGGTGATGCTGGCCGATAATCAATCTGCTGACGTGGACAATGTGAATGAAGATTTTCTCCCAATTTGGTGGGCTTGATTGAAAGAGATGAAGAGGAAAAGGATAAGGTCAATGAGTTGGCTGATCAATTAGAAGAAGATATTGAGAACGTAGATGATACGGTGGAAAATCTATTAAGGGTCAGATTTTGAGGAAGGAAAATATTCTACCTCCTATATCCAATCCTCTTCCACAAGGAAGAAGAAAAAGAAGAAGAAGAAACGGAAGAAGAAGAAGGAGTCATTCTCTAAGACCCTTGAGTCTAACTTGAATCCTGATCCTAACGTTGATAGTTCTTCAATTGCTTCTTTGGAGGAGCTTTCGGAGCCTATGCCATTTTCGAATCCCGACAATGGGACGAATTCAAGAGAGAGTTCAGAGTCTATGGGAAATTTGAATCTAAAAAATGATCCCTATGATGGAGAATCATTCATTCATATTTCAAATTGGGATGTAACGACAACTGTTATCTCTCTAGGGGAAGAGACAGAGATGAACCACGAGGTGGCCCGTCAAGTTGATAATATAGATGGTTCACATTTGGATTTTCTTGAGGAAGAGTTAGAGTTGACCAATGATGACGATAACTCTGGTCATGGTGTCTTCATAAACTTGGCCCATTCGATTTTGAGAAGCTCTATGCGAAAGAGTCGTCGCATCCGAAGTGCCCCGTACTATCTTCGCTCCCGTGATTAGGCTACTTAACTCTTCCATAGTATTTCTTTCTGAGTGTAGAAATGTTCTTTTCCAATTTTCCTTTGTGATGTAGGGTTTGTTCTGCATGTTTTTTTAGGGGCTGCTCTCCCTTCCTTAGGCCTGTCTAATAGGGGGAATGGTCGCCTTATCTTGTTTTTTCTTTATTCTTTCTAATATAACTTTTCTTATAATATCCAAAAAAAAAAAAAAAAACCCAAAATTTTTTTTTCTGTTTAAATCCTCTTTTATTTCTATTTTTATAAAATTTTCCTAATATTCTTCAAGTTATTGAATATATCAAGATTTCGAAAGATTCTGGATTTGCACAGAAAGTCTCAAGATTCTATTGGGCCTATGCCTCTGAGACAACAAGACCCCTTTACCCAATCAGGAGTCAAGGATAGATATTCTTCTCTTCTTTTCTTTTTAATTATTAGAATTAATTAGTTTAACAAAAAATAGTGTTAGTTAGTGTAAAAATTAGAATAATATAGGATTGTGTGGTATCTTAAAATAGTTTATATTAGTTAGAATAATTGTATGACATATGCTTGATTAAATTCGATTAAATTCTTGTAAATATTGTACACATGCCTGCTAGTTTAATAATTAAATGATTATTTCTTAATGTAGTTTAACTTTTCTCATAGGACCAGTTAGTAGGATTAGTTAGTAGGTTTGTTATTTAATACTTTTAAATGTTCATATAATTGTTAAATAAATAGGTTAAGGTTTATTTATTTTTTTTCAAATGTTCATATAATTTTTATATAGTTTTAGGCGTGGGAATACCGATTTTACCAAATGAAATTGGATTGGGCTTGGCCATTTTGGATCGACAAAATCAGGATCAGACTCAACTGATTTGACTGATCTGATTCTGATTTTTTGAAACCCTATAATAGTTGGAGGTTACAATTACCTTTACGAGGATGGTAAAGGTCAAGGACCTCAAGGGAATTGCCAGTTGGCAAAGGCCAACATCTCAAAATGAAAACAAACAACTTTAAAAGTTTGGACCTTATCATCCAAACAGAGCCTAGAGAATTTGGTTGCTTCCTTAAATGAAAACAAAACGTTAAAAGTAGTCGCATAAAGTGACCTTTGTCGCCCATTACCTTCAATGCAAACACAGTCTATGGTGTGATCTCCTCCCTTACATTTGATACCCATTGTATTAGTGGAAACTACTAGTCTTTAGACATTACTATTTCTTAATTAAATGTTTGGATAGGTCCTTTAAGCTCTATCTGGGTGCAGGTAAGAGTTTTGTAGTCACCATCTTACATCCTATCAATAATCTTACCATATTTGGTAAAAATATTTTGAGCGAAAGAACCTTGTCGGTCAGATGTTCGGGCCAATGAAAGCACAAGTAAGAGCATCTTCATGTGCAGGGCAGCATGGTCATTTCGAGTTGTTGTGTCTTGATGTTTCCTGCATCTGACCAACGAGGCTCTTTTTCCCATATATTCGCTGATGTAAAATTTATTTTACTTTTCAAATCAATGGAATTTAATTGCAAATAAAGTGAGATGTAATAACTAAAGGGAAAAAAACTTTACCTCACGTTCTCTTACGTCCTCTCATAGGGCATCATGTCTCTCCCCCTCGGTGGACACCTATGCTTGCTCCCCCTTTGGCCTAGGTGTTGGCTTGCAGTCAGGTAGCGTTCTTCAACCCATAACTAAATTTGATATAATTTAGAGTTAGTTACACCATCATGTGATATAATGAGTACATTTCCCATGCAACAAAATAGAACCCTTACTATCAATGCTCATTTAACTTAATCAAATTCCTCTCCCATACGGTTAACTATTCCAACACATCTCACGCCATCTATGGGGTGTGGTCTGGAGTCTCTGGACTCCATTTATCTTTCTATTTGGATAAAAAAATTATACAAATAATTATTCCATGACTAAACCATTATTCTAAGAAATTAATAGTTAAATAAAATAAGATAAATGGCAATAACTGTGAATATGAAATTTGAAACCATATCAAACTGATGATGAAAGTGTTTTATCATGATAGGAGCTTCTCACTGAATTGAAACTCTTCCTAAGAAAGAAGGTTTGACATCTTAATATGAGCTTTTATCAGGTTCTAATCCTAGGCAATGACTGTATAAGTAGTCAGATTTATAATAAGAATAAAGTTAGCTCTCTAATTAAAATATAGGAGAGGTTTCCCTAAAGGGCTAATGCGTGATCATTTTGCACTCTCATTTGTCTAGACGCAGGGGCTCGCCGCCTTTCATGATTCTTTCCCCTTAAAATATTTAATAAGAATAATGATATATTAGTAGTCAACTAAATTACTAAAAAACCAACATGGGTGAATGGTGCATAACTGATAACCTCTAATGCCTATTAAAAAATAACATATAAGATACAATATTAGTTTTTTATATTGAAAATATTAGTTCACAACTTCACATATTTATGTACTCTATTTTCTAGTACACATGTTTCCTTTTGTTAAATATTTCTTTATTATTATCCCCATAATTATATCAACTAAAAAATGGTCAACTCCATTTTTTTTCTTAATATACTAAAAGATTGAACTGGCTTTAATTAGGGAATAAAATTTGACATTACATGTTGGCTCCAAAGGCTCTTATAGAATGAATACTCACCCACTAGTGAACTATTAGGTAGTGTCTTATTCAATGTTTGTTCCATTACCCTTTTACTTGCAAATGCAATATAGGCATTGGATTCGGCAATAATGTCATTTTCAAGCTTCTCTCTTCTTCCTCATTCTTCTTGTTGTTGTGTGTGGATGAACATGCAATATAGAGAAAGAAACTGAGAAGAAATAATAAAATAGTTGAAATCTATGACTTAATTTAGTTCATAAATCTTGATTATATATGACACTGGCAGTTGGAAGAATAGCTGATTCATACTCTTTTCCATGGTATTTGGAGCTTAATTTGTAGCTGATTTTGCATCCAATTGGTCAATAGCCTCTTATAAACACACTTTGATAATAACCGTTTAGTAAATTGTTGATTAGTTTATGTGAATTATAATCATGGTAAAGAAAGAGACACTTTAGAATGTAGTCAACTGAGGAATGTTAGATTGTGATTGGTATGCATTCTTGGAATAAATTCTAAGTCTAGAATGCATTTTGAACTAAGAAATTAGAGAAGAATCAAGTTTTAAAATGCATTCTAGACTCAAAATTTACTCTAAGGGTGCATTTGGTATGCATTTTAGGATGATAATGCATTTCAAGAAATCATACCAAATGCAGCCTTAATTTCAAAAAGCCCACTTATGATTTCAAACGCTTTCGAAGTATAGTTGTATAGGTCATTGTTTTAACTGTGGTTTAGAGTTGAAATTTTCAGGAGGTGAAATGCATGGGACACAAAATGTTGAGATTGAGAATATTACCGATAGGATTGTTTTGGCTTCCCATCATGACACAGCCAACTAAACCATCACTATCCTAGGCTGAAAGAACCTTTAGGATTATTATGTATTACGAGCCCAGGGTCTAGATCTATATTTGAGGACATATTTGTTTACAAGCAAAAATAGCAAGATTGCTAAGTAAAGTCAAAAGTTACAGAACCGTGGGGAAATAGTCGAGCATTAGTAGCAAGATCAGGATGATAAGCTCCAAGGGTTTAGTCTAGATGTTTAAGATCATGAATGAAAGATTAAGACATCATGGATGAAAGACTAAGACTGTATTTGATATGATTTATTGGAACACATTATTGATCTATAATGCATTAGGATTTTTTCTTCTTTATCTTCAGTTGATGCTTACCCTAACAAAAAGTGAACCTTTAGGTTGATGATCTCCAAGCACGGGCCAAGTTTTAGCAAAATAAGAGATACCTTTATTAATGGTCCAGAGGGGGGAAAATGCTTTCCTATTAAGGGCAACCAACTACCTGGAGGGTTTGACAGGTTTTATAGTGACTCAGGTCACTCGGCAGATCGTTTGGTTACAGTAACATTTCTGATCCAGATTATACTAGCTAGAGGTCCCACAAATCATATATTTAAATAGAAGGAAGAAAGTTCCACAGCCAACGTATGGTACATCCACTCACAGGATTATTCTTTTATTCTCAACCATGTGGACTCTTGATTGCTGTCTTTGTGCGACATAGAAGATTCCCAACACTGGCGACTGCTTGACAAACCCTAATTCCTAATTTATGTTTGGTGAAAAGACTATTACCATCATTCTCACTTTTCAACCGTTGAATAAGCATGGAATGACAATAACAATATGATGGGAGAAAGAACAAAGAACTGTCCATCTAGCGTTTTCTAAGTCCAGACATAACTGCGAGTGAAAAGACCTAATTGCCTTCACGTGTTGAGTATTTTCATATGTTTGAGATTTTAAAATATAATCGCAAGCATATGGATCAGTATAGCTACAAGTCGAACACAAAAAGAGTAGTTACTTTTTTTTTTTTTTTTGGTAATTTTAATAG
>NC_056565.1:750085-789037 GCF_013358625.1 Macadamia integrifolia | reverse complement strand
ATAATACAAAAGTAAACCAATTAATGATTGTGATCTAATTCTAATTATCGTCCTAAACATATGTATCTAAAATAACGTCCTAACCATTCGTCATCTAAGAATTTAAAGACGCAAGCCACGTAATTAAAATTAAATAAATAAATAACTAAAAATAAACAACCCACGTAATAAAAAAAAACAATAAAGGAAAAAAAATACTAAAATAAAAATAAAGTAAAAAAAATTGGATAAAGTTAGAGAGAGACTCACAAGTAGGTTTCTCTTCTTAGCCTGAGGGATGCATCATAATATGAGCTTCCCTACTTGACCAGAGAATCACTCTAATTAGCTTTAGGGAAAGGGAGACAGTTAAAATAAAAACAATAAAATGATGGTTCTCTGGCTAGGAGGGGCAAAGCCAACACATACACTAGCCATGAACCTTGGGGGAAAAGGATAGCAATAATGTAACGACTGAAATTAAAATCCTAAATTAAGAAAGAAATGGTAGTCAGAAGAGGGAATGAGAGGGGGGAGAGAAGACTACTGAAGGAGCCTACTTACTTGAACTTCAACTCTTGAAGTGAAAACTTAATTGATTTGAGATGCTACCAGTACTAAAAACCAGATCTGGAATAAATCAAATCTGAAATTTCTAGTACTAGAAAAAACAAATCTGAAGAAAAAAAATTGAACACGAAAGGCATGATTCATAGCTTGTTTTTATCACCTAGAACTAGAGAAAACAAATTGAAGAAAAAAATTGAACTTAAAAGACATGCTTTATAATTTGTTCTTGTCATCTAGAACTAAGCCTAGAACTAGAACTTAAAAATTACAGCTTCAATTGTTTAAATAATAAAAATAAAAGATTGAATAAAAAACAAAAGTGTTTGCATTAATTGAATAAAAAGAATTTACAAAAGTGTTTAAAGCATAAACCTAGAACTAGAGCTAGAGAAAGAGATAGAGCAACTAAAAAAAAACCCTAGAAGAAGAATGAAGTGCCTCCTCTCCTTGTGCTAATTCTATTATATAGAGAATGGGGGAGGGAAGCTAACGATTTTAGCTTCTAAAAAAAATATATTTTTTTTATCTTATTGATGAAGTGGAGGAGAGAGAAGAGGTGTGGAGAGAGATCTCTCATGATTTTTTTTGTCTTTTTTTTTCTTATTTTTTCTCCTTTTTTCTATTTTTCTCACTCTTACTTCAAAAATAATAGCAGCTGAGAGGTTCGAACTTGAGACCTCATAATAAGGAAGAGATTTTGCACACCACAACTCACCAACTACGCTAAGTAATTGTTGTTACAAAAAATGAATCTTCAATCACTTAAGGATGTAGTCCATCAATCCTTGTTAGTATTTGGAATATTCCTTATACCCTTGGGACAACTGTAGATGGACTGGTTTTGCATCTCGGTTCAGTTCTGATCCATTATTCTTTTTCTGACCCGAAAAGAATAATCATTTGTACGGTTGACCAAACGAATATGTACTTGCAATTGAACACTTTCATCTTGCTCAGAATTCCGTCCTCTTCACAACTATGAAAAGAAATATGACCTCTTTACATGTAAAATTAAAGATATAGCACCCGATAGTCCTTAAAGCCTTGAAAATATAAAACCTGCAAAAAGAGAGTAAAACCCAAGGTAATTCCATTCTAAATATGTAAAATGCATGTTTTACTACACTAGACTTCACATATAAATGCGTTCATCATCACACTCAACTGTGTCTGAGCGTAGAGGGCACAAATGGTAAAGTTCTCTTGTCCTAATATAATAGGAAGACAAAAAGCTTAAAAGACAGCATAACCCTATATCCAAACACAAAAGAGGGTAAAATGACCATCTTACCTTTCATGAAAGGCAAAGATCCCACATTCCTGGATTCATATCCTCTCCAACAAACTGATGCTCCAACCATCTTCCAACCAGACACAGACTCGTCTAGAGTTGGATGCTTACCACTGAAGGCTTCATGTCCTCACTGTGTCTATGTCTGATTGATGAGTGATTGGAAGGAGCAATTGTTAGAGAGGAACCGAATCCCACATTTCCACCCATATTGATGTTACCATATGTGCTCCCATTGATACTTGGAACCCTCTCTTAATATAATATTATTTTTGTCTCAATGTAAAGAATGATGGCCATGTACATGGATCCACAAATAAATTTTACCCCAAAAAAAGTCCTTTTTTTTTTTTTGATGGATCCAAAAAAAAGTTCATCCACTTGTTAAAAAGATAACCATGTAATTATATTCTTTCTTCCCATACAGAATGAAGGGGCCGTGTGTACTTATATGAACAATCTTATAGGTTTTAGCCTTTAGGTATCATGTATCAGTTCCATCAATATCAGGATGGGGAATTCGATACAATATTATTATTGATTGTATTTGTTGATTTTGTCCTAAAAAATATCGATACCATATGATACAACAACATTCAAAACATTATTCCAACTTAATTGGGTCGGTTAAATGGAGATTCCAAACAAAAAAAAGCATGGAGATCCATATAAAAAGATTGACAAATTATGACTAATTATAATAAGTGCCGACTAAATCTCCTATTACAATTCAACCACAGGTTACAAATCGATACCATATCATATCTTGCCAATCATACTAGGGGTGTCAATCCCTAGCCCGAACCAATAAAATTGATTGAAACCGATTGAAAAAACCTAGATGTAACAAAACTGAACTGACCAATAATCGAATCGAATCCAAACCGAATGAAACCGAAAAAAAAATAATAATTATGAGAATATAAATTTGTGAATTGGATTCTTCATTATTTACAATATTAGTGAGAATATTTGTTGTTTTGAGAGGAATTGTTACAAATAAATGAATATGATTTTATGGATAGGAAATTGAAATGTAAATTGTAACAGTGCTTGCATTGATTTTCTTGTTCACTATACAAAATTAGTTGGATAGTTAAATGAGAGATTGAATAATAGAGTTCATTTTGTGATTTCAATATTAGTTAGCTTCTTAGTGATTAGTTATCCATTGGTTTCAATATTAGTTATATTTCCCTTATAATGATAAATCATTATTTGTCACAAATTTAAAGTGTTCTTACCAAATATTTCGTCACTATAGGTTATGAATGTAGGATTTCATTATGGCTCAAGCACGATAATAAACCGATCTAAACCAGTGTTAATCCAATACTAAAAAATCGATATATATCAAAACCAAATCAGATCGAAATCAAAACTAATTAAAAACCGAAGTTCCTCAATAGATTGGTTTTGGTCTTCTTCATTTCTAGACCGAAACCGATTCAACTTGACCAAAATCAAACTGAAGTGAACGATTGACACTCCTAATTATTATACTCCCTAGTCAACCATTAAGGAGGTATTGGCTATAGCAAATTTGCAATTATCCTCCATAATCCGCTTAATCATTGTATCCGGCTCACCGCCCTATTCTACTCGTCGTTTTGGCTTTTAGGCTTTTGGCCGTTTGGTTCCAATGTTCCATGAAGACCGTGATTACGTCACCGTGGTGTGCGCCACATCAGCATTTCTCTTTAGACCTTGTGGGCCCGAATACCCCCCCCCCCCCCCGCCCCCCACCCCAAAAACCCAAAATTCCCACCGTTTCAGCCCAACGCCGATGACCATGGGCCTATAAAGCTCATTCAAAAGGATCGAGAAAGGTCGACCGATGTGGACCTCACATTTGGAACATCTCCAATACTAACTTAATAAAATGAATTTAAAATTCAAATTCTCCAATCAAATCATTCCACGTATAGATGAAATGTCAAACATTGCCATTTGGTTCCACTTGAGTCGTGGCACGCAACCCTAAAATTCACAGTGTTTGCCACGCGCCTCTCTCTCTCTCTCTCTAAAAATCATTTTTGATTTTTCTTTTGCAGTCCAAAAGAAATGACAAAAGCCATTTTAAATTCTTACAGCTTTCTTCTGTTCTTATAAGGGTTTGGATTTGGGTTAGTGTCTGACTAGCTCTATTTGCAGAGGCCTGCTCCATCCTATCTCCTCGCCCATAACCTTACCAATCTGATCTCTTTATCATCATCTGCCGCTTTGATGCTTCCTTCGTCATGTATATAAGCGCTTCTTCGTCAGCGGCGCTGCTCAGAGCTTCTAGGGTTCGATTCTCATCATCCTTATCTTCTTTACCTTCCTTTACCAGAACCCTAGCTTCTCCTCTTCCTAACTCATCATCTCCTTCTCTTATCAAAGCCCGATCACTTTCTTTCTGTACTGCTTTCCGTTCCATCCGAACCTCGGTTCCTCGTTGGAGTCACGGTGTCGATTGGAGATCTCCTGCTAGTCTTAGGGCTCAGATCAGGACTGCTACTCCGGTGATTGAACGCTTTCAGCGCAAGATTGCTACCATGGGTACGAATTTCTTGCTCCTGAATTATCGACGCTGACAGGCTTTCATTTTGACGTGTTTTTTCGTTATGCTTGGGGGATATTTGATTTAATTTCTGAATGGTTGATGCGAGTTCATTTATGAATATTCATCATCACTGATTTGTTGATTTTTTATATTTTGAGAGAATTTTGACTAATTGGATTAACTAATGCAAGTTTGGGTTTTACTAGAGGACGGTCTGATTTTTATAGATGATTTGATTATCTGGTTCATGCGGTCCTAGAGATCGACATAATTGATTGAGTTCTGTTTGTGAATTTGTGTGGATCAGCTTCTGAGAATGCTTTCAAGGGAATCTTGACCAGTCTTCCCAAGCCTGGGGGTGGCGAGTTCGGAAAGTACTATAGCCTAACTGCTCTAAATGATCCAAGGGTTGGTAAGTGGCATTGTCACTGATCATCTCCTCTTGTTTCTCTTAAGCATTGAAGGATACCTTTTGTATTATATGGCTATCACGGATTTGAAGTTTGAAGTACTCTGAATTTTAATATTGTAATTAGGTTCCCAAAAGCACGATCTCTTAGAAATCCACTCATATTTTCCTTGTGTGCATCACAGATAAGCTGCCGTACTCCGTCAAGATCCTTCTTGAATCAGCAATCCGTAACTGTGACAACTTCCAAGTCACCAAGGAAGATGTTGAGAAGATTATTGATTGGGAGAAAACTGCTCCAAAACAAGTGGAGATTCCTTTCAAACCTGCCCGTGTTCTCCTGCAGGTGTTTTTCATTATGCTAATTACGTAGTAGTTTTGTTTTTGAAGAAGTAATAGCACACTAGTTTTAATTTGTTATATTTTTATGTCCTACATTTTGTTGGTTAGGATTTTACTGGTGTACCAGCTGTGGTTGACCTTGCTTGCATGAGGGATGCTATGAACAAGCTTGGCAGTGATTCTAACAAGATCAACCCCTTGGTAGGTGGTGATATTTTTCTTTTTCATTACAATTTTAATTTCTTGCTAGTTCTACGGGCTTGGACATCCAAAATCTTCCCCATCATGAAAACACTGATGAACTGAAGTAGCCTTCAATGAACTTCTTCTGTTCTTCCTTCTAGGTTACATTATAGAGGATATATTTGATTATGTAATTATGTCATTGAATTTCACTTTCTTAATGTGAATAATTTCCTTTTAATGTGGTTCTTTTCCTAGATAACCTTTTTTTGCATTTAATCTTTTGAGTGTAAGATGTTTTCCTGGATTTTTTTATTTCTATTTTATTTTTATTTTATTATGTTTTCTCTCCTTTAGGGGAAGATTTCCTAACTTTCTTTCAAAAAATTGTATTTTATGCAGGTCCCAGTGGATCTTGTTGTTGATCATTCTGTTCAGGTGGATGTAGCAAGATCAGAAAATGCAGTGAAGGCCAATATGGATCTTGAATTCCAGAGGAACAATGAGAGATTTGCTTTTCTTAAATGGGGTTCTACTGCTTTTCGCAACATGCTTGTTGTTCCTCCAGGCTCTGGTATCGTGCATCAGGTTAGGGAGTTTTTAGCATCAGAAATAGCAATGTTGCATGACATGGTTTCTGCCTTTGGATTGCAGATCTGCAGAATTTCTTCCTTTCTTTTGTCTCTACAATCTACATATTCTCCATTTCCATTTTCTCAATTGATGAGTAGAATACATGAAATCTTCGAATGGTCTTCTGTTACCCACACTAGTGTTTTCATTTTTTTTTTTATATTTATGTACTGAGTAAATTACTGTTGAAACTCAGGTTAACCTGGAATACCTTGGTCGGGTTGTTTTCAACACTGAAGGCCTGCTGTACCCTGATAGTGTCGTTGGAACTGATTCGCATACAACTATGATTGATGGGTTAGGAGTTGCTGGATGGGGAGTGGGAGGAATTGAAGCAGAGGCAGCAATGCTTGGCCAGGTGTAGTAAGAAAATTGTCAATGAAACCTGGTAATCTGTATTCTCTAAGGATATGCTCTCCAAGCTTGATGTATTCATCCAAAGAAAAGAAGCAAATCATTGCACTGGGACGCTTAGATGTATGTGCATACTGTGCTAGGGGAACTCTTATGGCTGCGGGGCACTGCATTGTTCTGCTACTGACACTCGCTCTGAACTTGAAATTTGCAGTGAATATGGAAACACTGAAAGAGCAATCTAGATTCTTTTGTATCATATCAAACTTCCTGTGCATTCTCTTTTCTACCTAATATGTGCCTTATAATCATTGATTCATTTTTTATTTTTATTTTGAACTCCATATATTTTGGGCTTATGGATTATAGATGTTTTCATATATGCATTGTATTGTCATGAATTTACTTTCTTCTGCATTTAACTCATGTAATCATTCAGGAAGATGAATTCTAAACCTTTTATTGTCTTACATATTTGAGTGTATTTTTGACCACCTGCACGTTCTTACAGTAAACTGCTATTTTAGGACTAATCTTTTGCTGATACATCCATGTCTTGGGTATACATAGGTGCATGGTTCTTGAACATGTATGTGCATCTAAGTTCTGTTTAAATTTACCTCTAATGCTTTGCTTCGCAAATATTGTCAGCCCATGAGCATGGTGTTACCTGGTGTTGTTGGGTTCAAGTTGACCGGGAAGTTCCAAAATGGGGTCACAGCCACCGACTTGGTTCTAACTGTAACTCAAATGTTGAGGAAGCATGGTGTTGTTGGAAAGTTTGTTGAGTTCTATGGTAATTTAAATTGCTCATGGATTAATTACAGTACAGTGGATTCTATTTTATACTGATATTCATCTGTTTGTCCCTCCTGATGGATATTAAGTCAAAGTTGTTGTTTTGAACATAGGTGAGGGTATGGCTGGATTGTCATTAGCTGACAGGGCCACCATTGCCAATATGGCTCCTGAGTATGGAGCAACAATGGGTTTCTTTCCTGTTGATAAAGCTACGCTGCAATATCTTAAACTGACTGGAAGAAGTGAAGAAACTGTGAGTATCATGCATCCCCCAAAGATGGTTGAACTCATATACTTTTTCTTGACTTTATTCTCTTCTATGTCAGGTGGCAATGATTGAAGCTTATCTACGTGCCAACAAAATGTTTGTTGACTACAATGAGGTACTGCTTCTACCACTGTGAAACCCTTCCTCAATCCTGGAATAAGGAAAATAGAATAGAAACCTCAGTTAATGTTTTATATTTTGCATTGGAGATGTAACTGAGTATGTTTCTGTGGATCCAGCCTCAACAAGAAAGGGCATACTCATCTTATCTTGAGTTGAACCTGGGGGATGTTGTACCCTGTGTTTCAGGACCAAAAAGGTAGGTTGCCTATCAACTCTAGCACAGTAGAGGCTGGTACATCATTGGTCTTATCTTATAGTTCATTTTTTATCCCTTAAATTTTTTGACAGACCTCATGACCGAGTCCCTGTGAAAGAAATGAAGGCTGATTGGCATGCTTGTCTGGATAACAAAGTTGGATTCAAGGTGAGGTGTAAGCTGCATATATATGTGGTGGTTTATTACTTGATTCTGGTGTTTTGATTAGATTTCATGGCACCAATTCACTTGCCTCTATCCCTCTGGGATGGTGGAGAGGGAGCATGTGATAGTGCAATGGGACAGCTATTAAATGTTATCAGAGTAATGTCTGACTGTACCTGTAGTTTAGCATTGGACGGGTGTCAGCTTCAATGAACAGCTTAATAGAGCACTATTATTTCTTGTCTGTTAAATGCAACCTGAACTTTCGCAATGCTTAAATTATTTTGCAGGGTTTTTCTGTCACAAAGGAAGCACAAGAAAAGGTTGTAAAATTCTCATTCCAAGGGCAGCCTGCAGAGCTCAAGCATGGTAGTGTTGTCATAGCAGCCATCACCAGCTGCACAAATACCTCGAACCCGTCTGTCATGCTTGGTGCTGCTCTTGTTGCGAAAAAGGCCTGTGAACTTGGTTTGGAGGTTAGTCATGGTGCCTTGTAATTAGTCCTCTCATATTCTATCCTTCAGAAATTTGCTTTCTCCTTAGATATGATTATTCCGTAATTCTTGTTGAGATTTAGGCTCTTCAATATGATTAGTCCTTTCTTGCTGTTGAGATTTAGCCTGAGACCCTAATAGGTCATGTTCTTATAATTATATTGTTGAATTTGAAAATATTGTCTTCAGGTCAAGCCATGGGTTAAAACAAGTCTTGCACCAGGGTCTGGAGTAGTTACAAAATATCTGCTTCAAAGGTACTTTAGACTATGTGGAAATAAATGACATAGATCTCTGGTTTTTATTATACAATTTTTGATTGCTGAATCATGGCTATGTATTTGCTCTATGTAGTGGCCTTCAGAAGTATTTGAATCAGCAGGGTTTCCATATTGTTGGTTATGGATGCACGACATGTATTGGAAATTCTGGGGATCTAGATGAATCAGTTGCTTCTGCAATTTCAGAAAATGGTAATATCATGGACTTAACCTTATTTAAAGCTAAAATGAAACTAGTGCAGAGCATAGGAGGCATTCCCAATTTATTAAAGTGCTGCCGCATTTGCACTTTTGAATTCATGCTTTCTTACAACTCCCTAGTTGCATGCTCATTTCTCCTACTAGCTAGTTGCAAACTTTGTTGTTAATGTGATGCAAACCTATTTGTCTTTTGCAGATATTGTTGCTGCAGCTGTGCTTTCTGGAAACAGAAACTTCGAGGGTCGTGTGCATCCCTTGACAAGAGCTAACTATCTTGCTTCACCGCCTCTAGTTGTTGCCTATGCACTTGCCGGCACGGTATGTAAATTGGTCTCACTGGCAAAGTGCTAGGATTCATCTTTTCTCTCTTTAGAGAATCAATTCACTGAAGAAACATGGCATGACCTGACAATGGTTCAGCAGCTGAGCTACCAACTAGATGTTCCAACCTTTGAACTGCTGAAACTGTGTTCTTACTCTGCCTATAAATGAGATACCAAGATGAAACTTCTTCCAGCGATTGAAGTTTTGGAAATTTTGTTCAATTTACTAAGTTATAAATATCATCTGCATTTGTGAAAAATATTTAGCAAACCATAAAAAATGAATCTTGTTGCCAAAATCCATTGTTTAATTTGAATGAATTAGCTTACAGGACTATAGGAGGCTTGCATGTCTCAAACCATGTGGAGGCTTTCTGGTTGTCAATGTATAGATAACAATTGCATTTTCTTTCCCATGAAAGTGATGCTTTAATAACCACAATACTGGTGAAGAACAAAAAACAACTTCAAAACTGGAAGGGGGGTTTGGGAATGATTGTATGTTTTTAATGCCATCTTTAATATTAATTCATTTTTTTTGGCTGGGGGGGGGTGGGTTGGGTGGAGTTGCATTATTGTCTTGTTCTCTAGCAACTGAGAAGCATTAGGAAAGAGGCCAAGAGGTAGTTCTAATTTATTATGGACTTTGCAGAAAAAATTCAAAACAACAGTTTCCTTTTTCTATTTTATTTTTATTTGTTTTATTTATATATAAGGAATTCTGTGTAAATGCTTTTTGGATATGCTCTTGGCAATTTGGATCTCAATTGATGGATGCCTCACCCCCCCTTCCATAATAATTATCTAGTCGTGTTTCGTACTCCCATATTTGACCTAAATATCTGTGGTAAAATTAATAATCATGAAATCCACTTTTCAGGTCGACATTGATTTTGAGAAAGAACCAATTGGAGTGGGGAAGGATGGTAAGAGTGTCTATTTCAGGGACATATGGCCATCCACTGAAGAAATTGCAGAGGTGGGTATTGCTAATCTTCAAATGCTTGTTAGGATCTGTTAGTGCTATTTTCTGTCTATAGTTGTTCTGTGAGATCTTAATTGATTAACTTGGAATGCTTCAGGCTGTCCAATCCAGTGTGTTGCCTGAAATGTTTAGAAGCACTTATGAGGCTATCACAAAGGGCAACGAAATGTGGAATCAATTGTCAGTTCCAGCTTCCAGTCTTTACTCATGGGACTCTAACTCGACCTACATTCATGAGCCTCCATATTTCAAGGGCATGACGATGGATCCACCTGGCCCGCATGGAGTAAAGGATGCTTATTGTTTGCTGAACTTTGGTGACAGTATCACAACTGATCACATCTCCCCAGCAGGGAGCATCCACAAGGACAGCCCTGCCGCGAAGTACCTCCTTGAGCGTGGAGTGGATCGGAAAGACTTCAATTCTTATGGAAGCCGACGAGGGAATGATGAAATCATGGCTAGAGGAACCTTTGCCAATATTCGCCTTGTCAACAAGCTATTGAATGGAGAAGTTGGCCCAAAGACAGTTCACATTCCAACAGGGGAGAAACTCTCTGTGTTTGATGCAGCAACGGTCAGTTTCTTGCTTCAAAACTGTGCATAATTTCTTTTCATAGATTATTTGATTAATAATTTATTAATCATGGCTAAAGGTGCCATGAGTTGTCCACATAGACAAGCTTGGTTGGGTAGATATACTTTCCCGCCAAATGGGGTTAATCAGGCAATACCAACTGTTGGGATTGATAGTTGACTCTTCTGATTAACCTCCTGTCTAATTTCATGGTGCAACTCAGTTGTATACCCCACCATGAATTGTATTCTTATCCTTGTACATTGGTCATTCAATCTTTGTCCCTAATCCTTTCAAAATGTCGAGTTTTCAACAATTTCTTAAGTCTTTTCTGCCACATGGAAATTCCCTTTACCTAAAACTTACCACATGAATGGTGGATGATGTAGTCCCTGACAACATAATCTGAAAGCTGACTAAGCTGCTTTGATGGTAAGAAAAATCCTGAGCCTACCTTCACTTCTTGGGGTGTTTGAAGAAAAGCCAGATGATTACTCAATGCTAATAGTATGTGGTATACTTAACCCTATGTTGGATAAGCCTTTAATTGGAGCTTCTCCTTGAATATGGAACTTATAATTTCAAGTCTGGTTTTTGGCATTACAAGTCCACTACACTCTCGTGTCCATGGGTTGCCAAATCTGACACTCTTAATTATCTCAGCCTTTATATATGTCACTTGGTTTTTATCCTTTTGTGGAAGTTCATAGCTGACTAATGAAGTCATGATATACCTTTATATCCTTTTTCTCCCCATCTTTTCCCATGTGAAAAAACCGCAAATTGTCTTGCCACCTCAATTATTTGAATGCCCTGGAGGCATATGCATAAACTCAATTCATTTCCTTGTTTCCGGTAGTTTAGTACATGAAATTTGCTTTGGATGTTCAGTGCAATAATGTGCTTCGTAATCAGTATCATACCAGGTCTTATATTTTCTCAAAAAATCAGACTAGTGTTATGGTCACTAGAACAAAGTAACGATCAGTTTATTTAATAATTTTGAAAATATTTGTACTCTCTCTCTCTATTCCTTGAGTTAGTGATAAAAAAAAATGTGAACTTGTAAAGAGTCTTCTCTCTAGTGATGGTTTCTTGAGAGACTTTACTAATGAATTTGCATTTTTCAGAGGTATATGACTGCCGGGCAGGACACCATTGTGCTGGCTGGAGCAGAGTATGGCAGTGGAAGCTCTCGCGATTGGGCTGCTAAGGGCCCAATGTTATTGGTGAGTTTTTGTATGCATTCTCATTGGAAAGGGATAGTCCTTTTCTTTAATAATGGATTCCATGCCACTTTTGCCATATTTGGGTTCCTAATTCTCCTTGTATTCAGGGAGTCAAAGCAGTAATTTCCAAGAGCTTTGAGAGAATCCATCGTAGTAATTTGGTGGGCATGGGTATTATCCCTCTCTGTTTCAAGGCTGGTGAGGATGCAGACTCTCTCGGCCTGACAGGTCATGAACGCTACACCATTGACCTTCCAAGCAATATCAGTGACCTAAAGCCTGGACAAGATGTTACTGTTGTGACTGACACTGGCAAGTCTTTCACCTGCACAGCGCGCTTTGACACAGAGGTATGCTTTTCCCCTTTCTTTTAGAGGAAATTCTAACTATTTATTTATATTAAGAGTGCCTGAATGCCTAGTTGTTTGAATTTCATGCAAAGAGCTTAGTATCTTCTGTTGTGATATGAAAATTACTGTATAGCAAGCATTAATATTTGGATATTTAAATACTGCAATTTCAAGTACCAATTTCTGGTTTTCATTTCCTTCTCAATTTTGCAGGTGGAGTTGGCATATTTCAATCATGGGGGCATTCTTCCATATGTGATCCGCAATCTGGCCAAGTGATACCAGTAGGGAAAATTTTTAATCATGAAGCTACTGTATTCAGCAAGGTTTTTTCTCAAAGGGAGTTTGTGAGAATTCAGGTGTGCATGTTCAGAGTTCAGACATAATGAACCTAGGGAATATTTTAACTGCGCAACCTACCCAACCGGTGATATTTTTGCCCTCTTTTGCAATGAATAAAAAATATTTTGAATAAAATAAAAGGAAGTAGACTACGTGCACCCCTCGGAAGTGGGACGTAGACAGTGACTGGACGTGCATTTTACATTTGGTTTGCCAACAGATGAGAAAATATTCAGTGAACAAAACTGTTCTTATGTTGAACATATTGTTCTTTAATTCAAGGCATTTTTCAAATTTCAAGTTCTGAGCAATGCAAGATGATCACCTTTTCTTTACTCCATTTCTTCAAGAAATTGGTTGTATAATTGATGCCAAATAGGATCTTTGAGTGCATTAATACCTCAAATAGTTCATGAGTGATGTCTAATAAAAACAGATTTGGCCAAAAATTTACCATGGGTAATGTTTCTGATCATTGTAACAAGGATGTGGATGCAATAAATTAAGAGGCCTCTTAGATAAAGTAGAGGGAAGGTGTCCATATGTTGCGGTTGTTTTGTTAACCTTGTCCCCCATTTGTTAGCATGGTGTGGTTCAGACATTTCATTTTGTGTTGCACATTCTCAAATGTGTGATTGCCCAGTACTGGTGGGATGGTTTGTATGAAGGAGGCTTCATCTTTCTGTTATCTTATAAGGCTACAAACTAGCCTTGTGACAAACTACTAATCACTTTTGATTGTCTAGTAATTGGCTTTCTTGACCAATGATGCTGTCGCCATGGCACTCACTGCTTCCATACTATCTAGTGTATCTTACTGTCTTTATGATACACGATACAGATACAATACGGCTCTCAAAATTACCTTTTCAATTGATACCCAATAACTAGTGCTTTAGATCTTGTCATTGTTCCATTTAACTTGTCTGTTTCACCACTACGGTTGGATCTCTTATTTAATCTATAGAGGAGATTTAGGTTGTGTTTACTAAGCATTCGAATAGTTAATGATAATTAACCCTTGTCAATCATTATTTCTCAAAAAACCAATCTTGTGATTGTTCAGTTGATTGTTGTTTTCCAATAAATTGTATGGAACCACACAACCAACTACAATTGTAATGTGCATCTTAAAGTCACATAGAGGCATCATCTTGAGAATGGAGAATCGTTTCTTTGAGACACAAAAACATCTCTCAATTATGGTCTTTAACTAAGCATGTCTATGATCAAAACCATTCTGTACCCCTTTTGGCCTTATCAGATACTCTACCAAAAGAAAAAAAAAAATAGCAAATATTTAATAAATCATATTGAATTTTTAATAATCGAAATAAGTATCAAATGGTTACCTTCTAGAAGATAGTCGATGCCATACTCACCATATAATCAATCATGGATTAAAGCACATGTCGAAATCACACAACTAAACATTCTGCGTGATTTTCATTTTTCCTTCCTGGTCCATATTAGATTTTTGACAATTGGAATGGTTTTCACATGTGTCCCATCACTTGTTGACAAACAACTGTCAAAATAAGGATGATATTTTTTTTTTTTTGCATGAATAAAGGATGATACCTCATATCCACAGTTTCAATCAATAATTTCATTAGAAGATGGTCATTGGATGAATCTCTAGCACAAGCATAAAGAGCTTGTAGGACATTATGAAAATTTTGGCTCATGATTTCATCAAAATATTTTCCTTAATATTACCATTCCTTACGTTATGAGACGATGAAAAGAATCATGGCTACCTGATCCTCTATAGTAATATTCTTTGTATCTTTCAACAACTCTCTTTCCTTTAGGCACATGCTAACTTTAGAAAGTGATCTCGAGACATATGAAAAAACCTATGTACTCTTATAGTTAGTGTATTGAGTTGTAACATTTCGAAAAGCTAAGAATTGATGGTCATTATCCATGTATTTGTAGGGAATGAGGAATGCCAAATTGAATTTTGGCAATGAGTTCCTCATCGTTGCATGTGTCTAATTCATCAAAACTCAAAAGTAGGTTTATGATTACCTTTGTTGTGTCATAAGCAACAACTCCAAATACTCTCAGGCACTGCCTTCTTTATCTATGGAGGCTAACTCCAAATACTCTCAGGCACTGCCTTCTTTATCTATGGAGGCTAGGAGTCAGAACCCTAAGAAAAAGAGGAGGAGAGGAAGAGATAATTAACAATTCTATTTTCATAAATCATACGAGTCTCTTTTCTCTTTTCTCTCTTCCCCATAGTCTTATTATAAAAAAGGGGGAACCCTAATATAAATAAGACCCACAAGACAAGTGATGGAATTCTATTGAGTGATTTAGTTTGGATTGTTTAGATTGTTGCAGTCCATCTCTTAATTAACAAAAGGTATTGCAACTAAATGATCATAAATCTATTTATCAATTGCTCAACCCTAAGCAGCGAGCAGAAATATAAAACTCACATACTGGCTATAGAATCTACCTCTTGGTCTATACAGTTTACATTATCACCTGAAAGATTAACAGATGTTGAATATTAACACCAAAAAAAGAAAAAGAAAGCCGACTCTACCGGATACTTTAAATCAAGGATTCTCGACTAAGATTGGATGAAAAACTTTGATAAAATATTTTTAAATAATTATTGAAAAAACTTTAAAAAAATGCCACCGAGCTTTAATTTTCTTCCAATCATAGTCAACGGATTCCCACTTGATATTCTCCTTGTTTAGAAAAAAGATTTATATATTAAAAATTTCTCTTATTCACAAATGAATGTCGTGAATCCAACGCATCGGTAATTAATCAATATTGACATTAATCTTTGGTACAACAAAATACACATCCAAGTACAAAGGTGAGGACATATGAGGTATGAGGACTAGAGTTCCAATGAAGACAGTCTTGTGCAAATATACAATAGACTGTCTATCAGACAAGACTCTCATAATGTTTTGGTTTGATACATATAACATATGAGTAGTCACACTTATATTTCTGAAATCTCATTCACAGGAAAATATAGTGTACCAATCTTTTAAACTATAAGGCTTAAGTCAGTCCCTAGTTGCGAACAATTTAAAGATCCAACCTTAAGGCACAAACCATCATACATGATGAAAATTAATATTAATATTCAGTTTGATGGACAATCACATATCTAATAGTTAATCCATTTCCTTTCAATTTCAAGTATTGTTCCATCCTCTTCTTCCTCACCCAAAATACTTCCGTTAAGGCCACTATACCAGTAAATGGCACAGCATCCTCACCCAAAATACTTCTGTTAAGGCCGCTATACCAGTAAATGGCATAGCATCCTCGATGGTTTCTAATTCTTGATAAAGCTCCATTATTATTCAAATAACTTTCAAATATTTATTTAATGAATAATACCAATATATAGTATAAAACAAAAAAATATACAATATACTCAGCCTTATCCAAACTTAATGAGGTCGCCTATGAAACAACAAAATACACCAAACAATTAAAAATATAACCACATAAAATCAAATCCCATGTAATTATACAAAGCAATCGTAATTTAATCACAATAGGTCAAAACCACCATCTAAAACTTCACAATCAATACTTTTTTTTGTGACTCATTTCATCTTCATTTGAACGCATGGCATCCTTTCCTTCACTCCCCTCGAAGAATTCATCTAATAATTCCTCAAAACTTTAGTCGCCTCTTAAAAATTGAACAAGCTTGCTTGTGCTTCTATTAATAAATTCAGATTATAAACACAATATATGAATATCTATATATATATATATATATATATAGATACACTTGAAGTCCTAAAAATGTTTGGTTGGTGGGTTGAACTTTTGTGTCAAGTGACTCCATACAACCACTGTTCTTCGCCAAGAATACTCTCCATGTAATCCATGGACTTCTTAGACCCCTATAACTATTCTTAATTGCTTGCATATCGTAATTGGTTTGTTTTGATACATTAAACTGCTTTAAAATGACAACCCAAACATCCATACTAAAACTAGTGTTTAGTTTGCGCCTTCTATGTACTTGCTCCAATGAGGTGTCAATCGACACTTTTTGTGATCATCTGTCCAATTTGCTGACTCTTGGACAATTTTATTCCAAATATCCATCTTTCTTTTTTACTTGTATTCTCCTTTAAAGCGATTTCTTTCCCCTTAGACAGATTGGATGGTTTCTCGTGTATCCAGCTTTCTTTTGTTACTTGTATTCAGTTTAACCTGGAAAGTAAAACCATAAACATGATCATCCGTTGATCACCTGAACTAATCCATATATCAAAATTCATATTAAAAACCATATCACATTAATAAACAAAGTTCAGCTTGTTAAGAGTTAGACTAAGAACAGAATTTCCAGCCATGTAACAAGTTCACATCCACATAGGTGCCAACGGGAAATAACAATCATCACAAGAGTTTGGAGTTCAACACATTAATCATTTTACAATTAGCCATGATGAATCAATAATGATGCTCAGATGTGTGGCAGAGTACCTTGACATGATAGAGGACTATGCGATTGAGAACCTAATGGGCAGAGCAGAAGACTACTTAAATGAAATGGCACTGAAGAGCCTTGTTACTTTCATATCAGTTATTTCAGATTGCAATCATTTGGGGCTTGTTGAAGAAGGTTGAAAGCTATTTAATTCAACAAGCTCAGACCATGGGATGCAGAGAGTTTGGTTACCTAGTTGATTTGGTAACTGGGAGGATGCATCAAATATAAGAGAATGGAAGAAGTAATTCAAAAAGATCCAGGATACAGATGAACAGAAGTATGGGTAGAAGTTCTTGCATTTCTAAGCAATATGAGTGATGACCAAAGTAAGCTGCAAAAGAGCAGTGACAATCATTTATGCTTCTCATAGTTCAATATTCTTTACTGCAGACCACTATCAGTTCCTACTTGGCAACAAGTTCCATCATGGCTACATGAACAGAGGCAATAATGTACATGTGAAAGCATTTGTGTTATGTGATTATTTTTATTCCTTCTGTAGCATAGTCTCCCTTTTATTTCATGGATACGAAAATGTAGTGTCAACATAAGATTACAGATTAATTTAGAAAATATTAATTATGTCCAATAATTTGTGAAGGGCTGGGATTCAAGAATCTAGAGGACTGTAGAAGGCCCTATTGTCCTTTCTAGCATCACTAGAAGTTCAACTGACTTGGTGGAAAGTGCTACAGCTGTCAGTCCAAGTTAGTTTGGAGATCAATTCGAGATTCCCAGTGAGAGTTATGTTGTGTACAATGAGTAATGACAATGAGGAGACCATGCACCATTTGTTCTTTAAATGTGTAGTATCATGGATGAAGCGGACAAAATTATAGATCAATTCTGTGGCTGACATAAACCAAAATATACTTGGCACTATTGACATGATGAACTGGTGCTAGTCACTAACTTCTAGAACATCAGAAGGACGCTGGTGGCTTAAGTCCAATGAAAAGATAGAGATCACTGGATTCACAAGCCAATATTATTCGAATTGCATCCATCTGTTCCCAAACCTTCTCCTCAGTGAGAATGACTGAGCACTAGAGGGTTTGCAGTTATCAGTTATCATACCTGTAATATAGTGAAAACAGTGTAGTTGAAGAATAGCCCAAACCGTAAACAGAAACCAAAGGGGTAATATATATAGTATTCTGGTGGGTTTCTAGAGGCCCTAAACCCTAAACAGCAACCAAAGGGGTAATAAAGGATTAGGTTCAGAAACTCATTTGAAAACCAGAATGACAGTGAAGGGAAAAAAAATACCAGATTTAAAAAAAATTAAGCAAAAACAATCAATGACTCAAATGGGAATGAAATTATGGTCGAATGTCACTTTAATGGTCTAGAATAGCTCAAAATGTGATTGAAATCAGATGGTTGGATCTGGAGTTATGGACTAATCCTACTGGGGATAGGATTCTAGTAACAGAATTCCAAGTAAATGAGGATAGGATTCTAGTAACAGAATTCCAAGTAAATGATAACAACATATGATGGCATCAAATCAGCCAACAAAAGAAGATCAAAACAACAATAAATTACAGAAATAGTTCTGGGAGACTAATCTAGATCAGAAAATTAAAAACTGATCTTTTAAATAAGACAAAACTGAGAATCCAACCTGAAGTAGGATTCTAAGAAAACAACAACCAAATTGAATTTTGAAACCATAGATCAGCAAAGCATGAAGTGCAATTACTGTATAGATGATCAGATCTGAAATCTATGGTGTATTAATGGAGAAAACTCAGATTCAATCATATATGGTATACATATAAGCTGAGAAAGAATTCTGTTTAATAACTTGCTTTTCTGGATTGATAATGAAGAAGAAGAACGATGGAAGTATATCGACCAAGCATCTCACCTGGAACTAGAATGAAATCCCATCAGCTAGTATTGGCTTCCCACCATCACAGCAAATAGGAATCTCACAGAATAAAGAAAAGGCTCAAACACTAAAAAGGAAAGGCCAAGAAACCCCAATCCTTAACTTATATGGTAACATAAACTGACTAGGAAACTAAGATAACGAACGAAACCGACTCAAAACAGGACTCGACTTATAGAATCCTAATCCAGCATAACTAAAAACACCTAACAATAATTAAAATAAAGAAATAAAGACACTTAACTAACGAATCCCATATGCCTTGCCACTACCCATAATATAGGCCCATTAAAGTAGCACATTACAATGAAAACACATTGGATCAAAGCCCAACACAAAGTTTATTTCTAAAAAAAAAGTCCATTTAGGTGATTTAACTGCATCAATATCTGAGCAATCTCATACACATTCCAATCAAATCATCAATGCAGTAGTTAATTGAGGTTACCTGCTCAATGAAGGATGAAAATTGACAAATCTATAGAAGAAACTATTGATTCCTCACAGCAAGATCTGCAAATGGAATTTACAAAACCAAGGTCAGATTAGCTAGAAAGAGAATAAGGTGAAAGAGGGAAGAACTCTTTGAACTTCAAGAATTTCAAAGTTAACCAAAGAAACTGTATTACGGTTCCCAATAGTTTATCATATGAAAAACATCAATCAAGTTGGAATCTTAAACTCACATAAAAGATGAAAGGGACCCCAACAAACAAAATATATCATATCAGTCTGGATAGAGGTAAAATTCAAGCTGAAGCAACAAATGGCACATCAAAGATAAGGCAACTCATTGGACCAAAGCCCAACAATGAAAATATAAAGATGAATTTAATCCTAACAACTAAAGCTCACAATTTATCGAATAATAACTATAAACAGAGATCTTCAATCAACCCCAAAAGAGGGAGAAAGGGGAAGAGTTTAAGAAAAAAAATAAGGAACGATGCAGGATTAAACAACCACAGGTAATAAAGTGAACTGGATAAAAAATTCAGCAAGTGGTAGACCAAAATGTTGACGAAGGTTAGAAGATCAAATATACCTGAAGGTCAAACACTCAGAAAACCCCAGTAAACCTCTTCTCCTCCTTGAAGCAGAAAATCAGATGGTAGTTGGGAGTGTCTATCGCCGGTGCGGAACATTCATCGTAAATCTGACCTTGAAGAATCGAGATTGGTTGAAGAAGAAGGTAGTGACCTTGTGGCTTTGCAGGAACCAAACCAAAACTTCCCTTCCAGTTCCTGTACATGAACTCTTCAGATTAGAATTCGGGGCTTTTTCACTGGAACAAGGCATTTCTGTCCTTGGCTCAGAACGTGGAATGGGCTAGAGAGCGCATTCCAGAATGGCCGCATTCTAGGATCCAAGAACGAGAATGCATACCAAATACTATTTTTCTCATCTCAGAACGTATTCTCAACCTAGAAATGCATATCAAATGCAGCCTTAAAGGTAATTATCATTCATGTCTTCAGAGAAACTTCCTTCAAGAATGAAGAAGATAGAAACACAACGCCAACCACACAACAGATTATTCCCCGACATTCTCTGTTGGTGGGACTTATTCATATATGATGGATCAAAACCTTGGAGAAAAGAACAATAGAATAAGAGGCTTCCTGTTTTTCCAACCAAAAGTTCATAAATGGCGGGCATAGTTTCATCTCAAACTTAATGTAGATCTTCCAGAAAGCTGACAATGACTCTATATGTGTATTCATCAGGTATTATTCCCATTAGTACCATGGAATCATGCAACTCCAACACTTGTTGTACACTGGAATTTTTACTGGACTCAGTAATAAGAGTTGTGTATGTAAAACAATCAGGAGTTAGGCCCAGACAGGCCATCCTTTTCATGAGCTCCTTTCCCTGCTCAATACATCCACACTTGCACAGGAAGTTGATCAACACATTAAAAGTGACTGTGTTCACCAAAACTCCTTCCTGTCGCATCTCCTGGAACAAAGTAAAAGCCTTGTCAATCTTACCATAACTACAGTACCCGTTTATTAAGGTATTGTACGTTAAAACATCAAGTGGTAACCCACTCTTCTTCATCTCCTCCACCAAAAGTCTTGCTATGTCCACATGGCCTTCCTTGCATAGACCGTTAAGAATGCAGTTATAAGTTACCAAGTTGGGTCTTTGACCCTCCTTTATCATTTCATCATACACACAAATGGCATCTTCTATTTGTCCTTCCTTGCAGTATCCATCAATCAGAGTAGTATATGTGACTATGTTGGGAAGAACCCCCCGAACATACATACATGCGAGCAATTGTTTTGCTCCTTCGGTTTTCCTGCTTTTGAATAAGTAATTGATAAGAATATTGTGTAGAAAAGCATCTTCCACAAGGTTATTTCCTACAATTTGGTTATGAATACTAACGGCTTCACTGATATACCCATTATTACAAAGCCCTCGTGTGAGAATGGAGTAGGTGAACCTATCAGGAGAAATATGCTTCTCAATCATTTCAGAGAAGAGCAAAGAAGCTTCTCCTATGTCTCCTTCTTTGCAAATCCAATGAATGATTGAGTTGTAAATGAATGAATTAAACATCAATCCATTCTCAACCACCTCATTGCACAACCTAAAAGCCTCTTCTAAGCTTCCTTTAGCTGCATATGCATTGATCAGAATCGCATAGGTCCTTACATTGGGCTCAATCCCCATTTGAACCATGTGCACTCGAATTTCTTCCGCCATGGCAAGTCTCCCAACTTTGCAAAAACCATTTATGATAGAATTATAAGTGACTGAATTCGGTTTGATTCTCCCCCCTAACATGGCACCCATCTTCTTCATTATCTCCAGGGCAAGCTGGACATCCCCTATTATGCAAGCCCCATGTATGAGCATATTGAAAGTGACAATATTGGGAAAAATTCCCCTCTTCAACATCCAATATATCATTGACATGGCTTCTCGCAATTTGCAGTCTTGACAAAGAGCACAAACAATCAAATTACACGTGATCACATTTTCAGTGTACCTGTTAGAGACCATCTCCCTGTACATACTCCAGAATTTACCAGTTTCAACTAACTTCATGAGATGATCCAAATAGTTGTTCCAAGCATGAATTGTAACCCAGCAACCTACTGTCTGTAACTTCTTAATCACTTTGTATGCATCTTCGGTAGCCCCAATTTGAGTACAAGCCCTAACTAGAGCATCAAAAACTGCAACATCCGACAAACAGGATTCATAACTACCAATCAACGCTTCCAACAGCTCCAATGGGGATACACGTCTTTCTAGCATTGAGTATCTCATGAGACACAAAGCATCATCAAACCTTCTTGCTTTGACCAGTATATGAACTACTATACTGTAAGATTCTACACAATGTGAAAAGCTCTTTTGCTCCCTTACCCAATTGAAGAATTTCAAAATTAACTGCGGAGAGGACCGAAACTCTAGGATAACCCGTGCCACTAACGAATTTGTGAGACTCGAAGCCATCTTCTCTAAGAATCTCCATTGTTTATGACGTAGATTTACACAAATTGCACCGAAAAGAATATCCTCCGTGCTTGGATTCCATAACCTTTTGCCAGAGTGAAAGCTTCGGAATAAGTGATGAACTTTAATCCTCAACAAGCAGGAACTAACAGACATAGGAAGTTTTGTTCCCAGTTTTAAAGATGAATCAGTTCATCAACCCTCTTCGTATCTGCCACTAACCATCAACTGAGTCATAAGATGTCCAAAATAAGCAAACACATCGATTATGAAATGCATTGTAGCTCAAATATCCAAAGAATTAGAATAATTTTCTTTCTCGCTTTCCCTATACAAGGTACACACACAGTAAGTTTGGGTACAGCAAAAAGAGGGGAACAGATATGTACAAGTATTAAACAGACAAGACGGAATTAATAATTTTTTTTGATAAATTACTTGGACCTGTACTATTGTCCTATTGCTTGACACCCCAAAAGTTTGAAACTATTACTTGAACCACCCCTGCATTATCAGATTTCTTACAACTAGCCTGTCCGTTAGTCAATCACCATTAAGTGATGATGTCATGGGTTGGGAAACTCTTACATACCCAAACCACCCTTTAAGGGTAGTGAATTGACCCTTTTACCCTTTCACTAAAACAAGGGAAGATGCTTTCACTTTCATCATCGAACAACCCTCCACCTCTCTCAACCTCACCATATTTGCAAGAACAGTCGGAGATACTGGACCAAAGGAGGAATCCTCCATTATGCTCCCGTCGGGGGGTGGCTGCTGTAAAACCAAGCAGTCAAGGCCGAAACCCAACCCAAAACTGCACGAGGAGAGGAAATCAACGACTGTACAACTTTGGAAGCTCGGTGCCAGTAAACTTGGCTGAGATGCAGGGCAGGAATGGTGGCGGAGGTGGAAGAGAGTTGTTAGAGTTAGACTGGCCGACCATGGAGATCAAGGACTGTACAACTTGGGAAGCTCGGTGGATCAAAGTTATTGGGGTTAGAGACAATGGGCCAACAACAATCAACCTCTCTACCTCCCCTGAACACAAAGCCACCACTCTCTTCAACCTTCACTCACTGTCAGATTCTTGCTATTTTTGAGTTTTTAATAGAAAAACAGCTCAAAAACGAATAGAGAGAGTGGAAGAGAAATCAATCATTTCCTCCTGCAATCCTCCCCCACAAGAGAAACCAACCATCCCCTACTTCCCGCTAGCACTTGCAACCTTCCCTAGCTTCGTCAGGGAGTTGTAGCGGTGAGCCTTGTCGGAAATTTCAGTCTTCTTCACCTTCACCTTCGCCGATGATGGATTTTGGGTTTTTTTTTTTTTTAGGTTAATACCTTTAAAGGGTAAGTTGATCATTTTAACTTTTCAAGTTTCAGTTGAATGACTCATAATGGACTAACAGTAGACTAACACCGTCAGGTTTCATGGGGCTACAAACTTTAGGGGTATCAAGGAATCGGGCCATAGTACATGGGGTCCAAGTAATTTTCCCCCCCCTTTTTTTTTTTTTTTACACCACACAAAACAGCATGTATGGCAATAATATGGTACGTGTTAAATACGGTTCATCAAGGAACAAAAATATGAACATATATTCACAATGCAATAGGTATGTGCATCACCTAATAAACATTTTTTTCCTAGTGCCTTAATAAACAAACAAGAACAAAAATTGAAGGTATAAAGATCAACTGAAGGAATGAACAAAGAGATGTATTGTACTGCCAGTAAATAAGGAATAACACACCACAAAAAGACATTGTTCAGATAATACAAACATCAAATGCCTTATAAACAAGAACAAAAACCGAAGGTATAAGGATCAACTGAAGAACGAAAAAAAAGATGCTTTATATTGCCAATATATAAGAAACAACACAACAAAAAGACATTGTTCAGATAATACATGCATCAAATGCCTAACATTAACCTATATATGTTTTTCCCCCATCAATCGGTACTAGTTATTGTCATTTGGATTCCTTGACTTGATTTGTCCGATGAGAAATGCGAAACGAAAGAAGAATCCTCCTGCTAGGAATTAGATCCTGCTCTTTGTCCCCCTCTTCACAGAAAATGGAGAAATGATCGATTCATCGGATCCTCGGTCAGGACTGACGGGGCTCGAACCCGCAACTTCCGCCATGACAGGGCGGTGCTTTGACCGATTGAACGACAATCCCAGAAAATTAGGTGTACAGCCTAAAAAAATTTCTAATTATTCATTGGATTTCATTTGAACCATAGTTTCTCCTATCGCTTTGAAATAAGCTACAGTGTGTATATATTCCATAACAAAAGAGGAAGAGAAACTGTCTTCAGGGACTCCCAAGCTATAAGGATCAACTGAAGGAACAAGCAGAAGCACATGCTGATTCATAACAAACATCCAAAAACTGAACCCTTTTCCACACTGAAGTCATGCCTATGGTCCATACAGGATTGCGAAAGCAACAATTGTACCAAAAATACATAATACCATCTTAAAGAAACGTGATGGTGCACATATGACACATAAAAGCAGGATCCTTATTAGCTGACTCACTGGAAGGAGTCCAGCATTTGCCAACCAGTGCACATCTGTTAGATAGTTTCCTTCTTATGTAACACTATATTAAGTAGTTGCTTACAATGTAATTCTATCCTTTTATAGTCCCATAATCTATGGGATCTTCTAGGCTGTAACTCTATATATTTCTGCACATGCAATGAGAAAATCACTGAGTCTTCAACTCTCCCATTAAGTTTTTTTCAATCCTCATCATCTGTCCACATTGTTTCAGACGAAATTTAGCTGCTGCCCGGGTTGCAGCCAAGTAACTACAACCCTTGTGGCAGCCAAAGAAATCAAAAAGGGTATTTTGAAAAATACTATAACCCAAGAGAGTATTTGTGAACCCTAGGGGGAAGTGAATTATTCCATTTATTTGGTTGCCAGTAGGGGGTTGTAGCCGGATAAAAATCGTCTGAAATTCCCATCTCATGCAATATCGTGCAATACCCCCGCAGAGGTCAACACGTGGACAAAGTGGAATGGACGGCTTAGATTAAATCCTCATTGAAACAACTCCAAACCAGTGGTTGTCACTTAAACCGAACCGTACCAGGTAAGAAAACCGAACCAGAAATTAAACCCTCTTCCCTCACGCGACTCTCTCTCTCTCTGTTACGTCTCACTCCCTCTCTGCCCTAACTCTCTCTTCCCTTCGCTCACTGCTCACCAAGGACGGGATCCCCACCAAGGATTGCGCTCACGAAGGTGCAGCACCTTCAATCCTCGCACGAAGCTCTCTGCTCACGAAACAAAGAGATCCCCAATCGCTCCTCACCCGAAGCGAAGCTTGCTGCTCATGAAGGTGCTCTGCTCACTCGCTCGAAGGAATCTTTCTGAGTTTCTCCAGTTTTATTTGCCTCTTTTTAATCGCTTCATGACCCTTTCTCTATTCCTGTAGTCCTCTCTGAACCTCTCCCACTCGATAGGATTTGTCTATAATTTCAGGTTTTCAGCAGGGCAACCTGAAATAAAAACGAAAGAAATCAGAGCCCAAGCACTTGTCTTTTTTACTGGTTTTCCTTGTCTGGGTTAGTTTTGTCTTGAGCTGTGAAATTGGTTTTTGGGTTTTCTTCTCTTGGTCTTTGTTTTGGTTTGGGGTCAGAGGAAGGAGAAACTGGGCTTTGATGTTTTGGAGCTTTGGTGAAGAAGGTAAGTGGTGATGATCTGTTGGGGGTTTTGATCTTGTTCTTCTTCTGCTTCATTTGGGTTGTTAGATGTTTTTCCCGTTTGAATGCATATAGCTGATTGGTGACTTTGGTGTTTGGTTTCTTTGTCATTTTCCCACCAAAGATTTTTACCTTCCCTTCTCGTCTCTCAATTTCCTTGAGGTGGAAGTTGGAATTGAACTTCTGCTTTTCCCTTATGGTTCCTTCAATTTTTGTTTCTTTTCCTAGGAAGAGAAAATGGAGGTTTCTTCTGGGAACCGAGAGCTGTATAATCCTCATTTTCGTGATATGATTCCTAATTAAAGTGAGTGGGTTGTGAGAAGAGATGAAGCCAGATTTGGAGCTTCAGAGGATAAGAAGTTGGAACTAAGGCTGGGACCTCCAGGAGAAGATTGGTTTGACAAAGGGAACATAAAAAAGGACACCAGAGATAGAGCTTCCGGCGAGAGAAATCAAACCCAGCCCTTTTGAGCCTTAAGCAAGTGAGCTGGAAGCTTCGAGCAAGTGAGCAGACCACCTTCGTGAGCAGCAAGCTTCGCAGTGAGGAGCGATTTGGGGAAGAGAGAGTTAGGGCAGAGCGGGAGAGAGACGTAACAGAGAGTCGACGGAGGGAAGAGGGTTTAATACCTCAGGTTTTAATTCAAAAACTGAAACGGTTCGGTTTGTACGGTTGGGTTTAAGTGACAACCACTGGCTTTGGGTTGTTTCAATAGAGAACTAATCTGAACCGTCCGTCTCTTTTAATCCACGTGCCGACTTCTGCAGGAGTATTACACGATATCGCATGAGATGAGAATTTCAGAGGATCTTTATCCTGTTGTGGCTCCTTCGCTGCAACCCTTTGTTCCGTTTCTCATGCCTGCACTTCTATCTCCAAACAATTTACAGAGTAAGGATGTGTCATTCGGTCAATCAGTTTGGGTTTTCCTAAGCCCTTAACCTACCTAGGCCAAGACCAGAACTGACAACTTAAAAAAGAGAATGATTCGAGAGAGAGAGAGAGAGAGAGAGAGTCACCTGTGCCGAGGAGAAGTAGGAAAACCATGGCTGTAATCTGGAGTCTCGGGTTGATTCTTTCTCAAGGTTCAAGCTGATGTCACAGTCTAGGAGAAATGGAAATACCGCTGCATAGGCTGTCGGAGTCTCGGAGACGGAGAAGAGGAAGGGACAGCTGCAATCAGAGAGTATTTGTGGTCCTGTGGAGACGGCGAAGAGGAAGGAGGGAAGCTGCGATTTGAAGGGGAAGAGCGAAGTGCGAGGGAAATTAGGAATTGGGAAGCAGCGTGGGTTTTAGGGGTTTTGTGTTTTTTAGAGAGAGAGAGAGAGAAGGGCCATTTACATAAATGCCCATTCAAATGCCTAACTAAAACTTGGGGCGGATGATCCTCTTCCTCGCAAAGTCGTAATCCCGTTGTGCTCCACAACCATTCGTAGAGGAAGCAACCATGGCCACAAGGGTTCTCGCTTCGAAGCTCCGAGAAATCTACAGCAGAAGCAGGGGCTGCCCTACCCGCTTCCGTGCTCTCTCCATGGCCGCTGCAGCAGTGGCCAGGGCAGAACCATTGCCTCTTCAATACGAGGACACGGAGGGAATCAACATGAAAGGCGTCAAGATCTCCGGAAGACCGCTTTACTTGGATGTGCAAGCCACCTCCCCAGTCGACCCTAGGGTAATGGACAGCATGCTCCCCTTCTACCTCTCCCGCTACGGCAACCCACACTCTCGCACCCATCTCTACGGCTGGGAATCCGACGTCGCCGTTGAGAAGGCCAGAGCCCAGGTCGCTTCCCTAATCAACGCCTCCCCCAAGGAGATAGTCTTCACGTCAGGCGCCACCGAGTCCAACAACATCTCCGTGAAGGGTCTCATGCACTTCTACAAAGACAAGAAACGCCACGTTATCACTACCCAGACCGAGCACAAGTGCGTTCTCGACTCCTGCCGCCATCTCCAGCAGGAGGGCTTCGATGTCACCTACCTCCCTGTCGGCTCCGACGGCATCATCGACCTAAACAACCTTCGCTCCGCTATCCGTCCCGATACCGGTCTTGTCTCCGTCATGACCGTCAATAACGAGATCGGCGTCATCCAACCCATGGAGGAAATAGGCCAGATTTGCAAAGAACACAATGTTCCTTTCCACACTGATGCGGCTCAGGCTCTGGGTAAGATTCCTCTCGACGTGGAGAAGATGAATGTGAGCTTGATGTCGCTGAGCGGTCACAAGATTTACGGACCCAAGGGGGTGGGAGCGCTCTATATGAGGCGAAGGCCGAGAGTCAGGGTGGAGCCCCAGATGAACGGAGGTGGCCAAGAGAGAGGGATTCGTAGCGGGACTGTCCCGACCCCATTGGTTGTTGGCATGGGTGCTGCTTGTGAGGTGGCCATGAAGGAGATGGAATACGACGACAAGCGTATCTCTGCCCTGCAGAAACGCCTGCTCGACGGAATGAAGGCGAAGCTTGATGGTATCATTGTCAATGGGAGCAGCGAGAGGAGATATGCCGGGAATCTAAATCTGTCCTTCGCTTACGTTGAAGGGGAAAGCTTACTTATGGGTTTGAAGGAGGTTGCAGTGTCTAGTGGCAGTGCCTGCACCAGTGCTAGCTTAGAGCCATCTTATGTTCTGAGGGCGTTGGGTGTGGAGGAGGACATGGCTCACACTTCCATCAGGTATGGGATTGGGAGGTTCACCACGGAGGCTGAGATTGATCGTGCAGTTGAGCTGACCTTGCGGCAGGTGGAGAAGTTAAGGGAGATGAGCCCTCTTTATGAAATGGTTAAGGAAGGGATAGACATTAAGAGTATTCAATGGGCACAACACTGACCTCACCTTCGGATTTTAACAAGAGTGGGATACTGTATCGAACTTGAGAAGAGGGGAGACACGCCAACAGTCTACTGTATAAAATAAAATAGACGAGACCTGCCAGCTGGAGCTGCTTTGAGCATATGAACTAGCCATATGCTATTATTATTTTTTCCATGGAACAATTCTTGTATATGCCTCAGAACTTTCTGTAGTAAGTTCGGTTCTCCTTGAAATTACTATAAGAGGGTTTTTGTTTGCAAAATTTGACATTATTTGAGCATTATGTTCGATTTTTGTGTGGCTATATTAACATGAACTGAATTGTGCCGACTTGAGGACTTCTTAGTGGTTTGCTTTGTTGAATATGTTGGTAACTTGTAAACAACATCAGGGAATTGTATTTCCTGTAAACAACATTAGGAAATTGTATTTACTGTAAATAACATTAGGGAATTGTATTTCCTGTAAACCAGCTTTGGATCAAAAGTGACAGGCTGCTTCAAATTGTCCGGTTAGAGGTCAGTATTGAATGTTGGAAAATAAATTTTGGGTCAGTTGGATCTAATCATGTACCATGGAGACCTTAATGGTTGTTTCATCCATTGACTGTTAAACTTGGTTTTTTTTTTTTTTTTTGGGGTATCATATACTGCAAATATTTATTTGCTTTATGACATGTCGACCGTCTTAATAACCTTATCAAATTCTCTTGAAATAATCGAACAGGTGTCATGTCAAACTAACCTAAATTAATCGTAAAAAAAGGAAAGGGAGAATAAGTTCTCCAGTATGATTTTAGTTAGTTAAGCAGGAATTTTTAGATCAAGTTCAAGTAGCCATTTTAATGTGTGATTATGTGAGAAAAGAATTGCATAGATTTAATCCTATGGATATCACTGTAATTGTAACCATAATGGGTCTAGCATGAATTCAAATCTTCCTTTTATGGTTGTTATGGAAACAACCCTCCCCATCCCTCCAGAAAAAAAAAAAAAAAAGGGGGGGGGGGGTGGTAAAATCCTCTCAGGAAGAATGGCCAGTTTGTGTATTTTAGAGCTGCTTTATTGAGCTTTATCAAGTTATCAAAGACAAATTCCATGATATTTTGAAGGTCAAGTGAAGACAAATGTCATTATTTTTGTGATCTGAGGTGGATATATCCACCTAGATGAAACGGGCTTTAAACTCTTGAGGTAGATGGATCCACCTACAGAAATGGTGGGGAACACCTTAGTTTTGGTTTACTTGAAATATGCTTCAGTAACTTTTATAGAACAAAAGACTCCTTTTGATGTTGTATTAGTCTTATACTTTTCTTTCCCTTTTTTTTTTTTTTAAATATATATTCTCTTTTCTATTTTCATTGCCATATTCTTGAACATTATTTGCTTAGTGGTTCTCTCCTCTTTTTATGTAATTAAATACATATGCAGTTTTGGATTTCTTGTGATGTAACTGATCATAAAGTTCATCTGAAGCTAGTGTTGTCTCTAATCACAGTTACTGACCTCTCATCTATGTGAACACTATTTTGAAAATCTTTAACAATAAACTAGTAAGCGAACCCAAAAATCCAATTGGACTTGGTTCATCTCAGTCTAGAATCTAGATTGCCAAAAGGGTCAAGCCGGTTCAGTCACAAATCTGCATCAGAACTTTTAGTTTCAAATGATTGCTCTATAAGCAACCTTACAACACATCAAATTGGGTAAGCCTATGGGGATTGAGGATGGCAGTACATAGCACCATCTTTTTTTTAGCCAGCAAGAGTACCGTCTTTCTTTTGTATCCCTTAGTTGTCGTTAGTGGATTCTGTTTTATTGTATGATCAATTATGCACAATATTTCTATTTTTCACATAGCTGTATGTATTCACGATTATTATTACTTCTGGACTAATCTCACTTTTTTTTTTTTTTTTTTTTTACAACTCATGCACCCTGCACATATATTTGGGACTCTTATCTTGAATGGTGGCCACTTTGAAGTGGGTTCACTTTCCCACATGTTAATGGACCCATAACAAGACCCAATTTGTAACAAATAACAACATGACTGCAGAATCATTCTGCACACAAGAAATACCACTCTTACTTTTTCTCACTATGTACAAATGCAAACACCACTCTTATTTTTCTTATTCTGTACAGATGAAAGTACCACTTTTATTTTTGTCATTCTGTACATAAGCAACCAGATGACTTCTATTTATGGCCTAGTATTTGTATATGAAATCTATTTCGGAGCAATAGCAGAAGCTGAGAAATAGAAATCAAACCAAAGGTTCCTATTCCTTTGAGAAAATGAAAAGAAAAAGGGGGCAATTTTTTTTTTTTCTTCTGATCTATACGTCTTAAATTTATTTTCACCTATTATTAATTATTTTGAAGGTGTCAGGTCATTAATTTATTTTGCTTGTTGGCCCCTTTTATTCTTCTTTTTTTCCCCCTCCCCTTCTCACCCTAGGCCATTAGAGAAATGTCATTTGTTAGAAGTGTTCTTGGATACTTTTGGTGAAAGAAAGTGGACATGAATGCTTTCAAGGCTTTCAAAGCCTGTGTTCCAGTTGCTTGGAGCCCTCATTCATCTATTACCTTGGTGAGGGGCATCCCAGGCACCAGGAAGCTTCTTAGGCTCATGCTGGAGGCGTTGTGGTTTCGCAAATGCTACAGAACTGTTATGCAATGGAATACGCCTTCTCTCAGGTGGGAATGCGTCAACCGGTTATAAAGCTAGCTGTGACGAGTGACACTCTTTATCTGTGTCTGAGATGTTCTCATCCTAATTTTTCCTTTGTTCTTAGTTCTATTTTTTACTTTCACAGGTTAAGAGATTGATTGTGATTGAGACGGAAGAAATATTTTAAGGCTTGCAAACAAAAAGAAGCAGCCCAATGAGCTCTACGGCCTCCATTGATTGTGAACCATTGCATACCTGATTCTTCTTACCAATCATGTGAGATCCTTCACAGGTCAGCTTCTCTGCTGCTCTTTCATGTTGATTTCATGGAATGGGGTTTTCACAAATAGTGGTCATCACATGCATTATGCATCCATAAGGACATACAGACTTGATTATCAATTGATTTACTAGAAGTTTCCTCTTATAATATATTCATATTAATGAGGCTCATCTTCTATAGTTATTTATTATAAGAAAAGTTTGTTTGTGTTTGAGTGCTCTTTTTTTAAAATCTTCATCCTCTTAATAAGGATGGTGAGATAAATGATGATGTCTCTCACAAAATTAAAGCATGATGGATGAAGTAGAGAGGTACATCTGGAGTGTTGTGCGATTGATGTATTCCTCTCAAGCTTAAAGGAAAGTTCTGTAGAACTTTCGTAAGACCGGCTATGTTGTATGGGGCAAAATGTTGGGCAGCCAAGAATCGCAAGACAGATAAGTTGATTGTTGTAGAGATGCGGATGTTGAGATAGATGTGGGAAAATTAGGAGAGATAGAGTGAGGAATGACAAGGTAAGAGCTGAGTTGGGAGTGGCCCCGACCCAAGACAAGCTTCGAAAATGCCACTTAAGGTGGCATGGCCATGTTCAGAGGAGGCCTCAAAATGCCTTAGTACAGAGGAGTGATTTGATCTAGTGGGAAGGAATAGAAGAGCTAGGGGCAGATCTAAAATGACCATTGATGAGTTGGTAAGAAAAGACATGCAAAAGCTAGGTCGTGACCCTAGTATCATAGTTGTCACGACACCAAGGCAAACCAAGGCGTTGGAGGGTTGTCTAAGTGCTTAGGCGAGAAGGTGGTGCCCACATTAAGGCGAACAAGACGACAAAGTTATATTTTTTATTTTCCCTCTTTTCTAACGTTATTTAGTAAGCTACATATACCTTGTATTATTAAAAAATCAACATTAAGCCACATCGAGTCATTAAAAATCAACATTTAGCCACAACAAATCATAAAAAAATCAACATTAAGTCATAAAAAATCAACATTTAGAGAAATGCTCGTGTTCGATAATAAGTTTGACTGGTTAAATGATTTTATTTTTACATGAGACTTTTTGTATTAGGTATAACATAAAACCAGCTTTCCAACAAGTCTAAGATTACTTAAATCTGAGTAGTAATGATGAAGTTATGTTCCGGTCAAACGTATTTTAAAGTGCACGACTACTGTTAAAATCGCCTGAATGAAAATAATCTTATAGATATCAAAAAAAATATTATTTTATCGGACTTTTGGTTTTTAGAAATGTTTTAACATGATAAGAATTATAAAATTTTCATAATTAAGAAAAACCCCAACATTTAAAAGTTGAAAATCGCCCTTTAACCAAAATCCAATTTTTGTTCTTAGTCTGGGGGATTGACTTTTTATCCTTTTGGAATTTGATTTTTAAATTATTTTTATTGGATTTAAATAGGGGGTATTTGCTTATTTATGAATAATATCTTAATAATGATATTTGTCATAAATAAGTGCCAAAACACAAGGCAACATGTAGTGCAATAAGGCGACTATCACCTAGGCCCCAGGCAAACTACCTGGACGCCAAGGCATCGACGACACCTTGACAACATTGCCTAGTATGACATCAAACAGAGTTGTTTGGAGGGCAAAGATCCATGCTGCCAACTGCGTTTAGGTGGGATGGCCTGGAGGTGTTGCATTGCCTTTGTTTCATTTCTTTTCTTTATCTTTTTCCCTCTTCCCTTTTCGTTGTTTTATCTTTATCTTTGACTGATCCATGTAGCAGATCCCATTCAATTGGGAAAAGGCTTAATTGTTGTGTTGTTTGTTGTGCATCAATTCACTTGAGTGGCTTCACCAATTGTTAGATTAATTTTTCACCTAGATTTGATTGGGGATTCATCATACTTGGGATGCTTCCAATATAAAATACCTTAGACTATTATTTATGGAACTTGCTTTTTTATTTACTTGGTCTTTCCACCATAATTTTACCCATCAGCTAGCCAAATATTGCAATATTTAACGATCTACTGTTTTAAGGGAGAATGAAGCAGCAAAGCCAGCCTCATGTGGCAAAGGGAAGGATTCCTAACCAGCAAGCTCCAAACTAAATCTAGTTGGTCCACTTGTGCAAGCCATGGGCATCATAGCCTCATAGGTCCTATCTTTAGTCTTGGATGTGGCTCCTACATATCTTATTTTTTTATTTTCTATTATTAGTACTTTGAGTTTCTTAATTGTGGCATTGGCAGGTGACCACTATCTCTGGTAAGGGTAAAAATCCTAAGTTCTCTTTAATTTCTTATTAAGAATGGTATTTAGGATCAAACAAGGTTCAAGAACTTGTTTCGTTTCGGTAGTTTCAAAACCACCGAAATTTAGAAATTTCTGCGAAATGGTATACTTTTTCCCATGTGCTTCGCTGACAATTTTGGGGGGCTAATGGCTGAAGTGGCCAAAATTAGCGAAACAAAATGACTGAGATGGTCGAAATTTTGACGAAATAATGAATTTTTTGGGGCCAAAATGAGAGAAATTTCGAAATGGAATGATCGAAATGTGACCAAAATTATGTACTTTTATATTTCGAATGCCATTTTGTCTCGGGAAAAAAAAATTGAAATATCTCAAATTTCGGCGAGTTTTCGAACCTTGGGATCAAATACAGGAAGTGGATGGAAGAATGCTATCGTTCAATACTTAGGTGTCATTTGACACCACTTCTATTCTTGGAGAGTGTTCTTTTACATTAGTGTTCATTTTTTATTCCATGCTGTGAGAACACTCTAGTGGAATAGAAGCAATGTTTGGTAAAACTATTCCAGAAATGTCCTTAGAACAGGGAAAGAACAGAAATAGCGTTTGGCAGACACTTTATATAAATTAACTTCTGAACAATTAAATCAATAATTATAGATATGCCATTATGGTCAAGTTTAACTTAAATAAGGAATTACTTTGTTAGTATAACTACAATTTACATAACCTCCACATGTATTTATCCTAATAAACAATAAAAAAATAAATAGATTAAAATGATAGAGGCTTAACCTCCAACTTTCATCAGTACCAAACAACTAAGTGTGCTTAAATTTAAGTGAATCATGGAAAAAAGGGTCATGGTAGCTAAAAAGTTGGACAGGATTGGTGTCTTGCCGGTCAGTGTAGATATCATTCAACATTTAGTAAAGAGGCCATGCAACTCAGGATGAAAATTAAATCTAGAAACAATCATGCATGTACAAATGACTGAATACATGGATGGAATTTAAATCTTGAAACAACTACTACTTGCACCTCTTGATTATACAAGTGTAGACCAGTCCTAATTAATCCATCTACGAGTGCATCTATATATGTCACACACATAAAAAACTTGGTTACAACCACATTTGTTATTTATGAGGACTGTTAAGATGTAAAATGCAATTAGCTGTGGTAGCTCTACTTCATTTTAAAGTCAAATATCTCCCTTACAATTTTGAAGGGGTCCGGCTCCTCTCCATAGAGGAGATCGCTCTTGGCGGGATGCCTGGAATTCTATATCAGTTGAAGGTTTCATTGATCGTTTGATTAAGAAGAAGTTTCACCTTCTTCCTCACGATTAGAATATGAACCAGAAGGGAATTAGTTGCAGGTGATACAACTCTTCCAAACAGAGTTCAATCAATCTGAAAATTTAGGGAAGAACACTACATCTGAGGGTGGGTGAATCCAATCAACAACCTTCATATTAACTGGTAAACAAATCAAATTTAATTTCTGGAATTGCATCTGGTGGTAGAAGGAAACTAGTTCTGCAACTCAAGTAGGTTCACAGGGCACATAAGGTTTTGCTACCAAACCTCACGGGTTAGGTCAGCCCAAGGATAGGTATCAAGGCCCTACCGTCAAAGTGAACCGATTAGGGACATGGCATCCAAAACCAATCCTGTGTAACCCCTTTCGTCTTGAATACTATTAGATGGAACAGAGCCGGCAACACAAACCCCGACAACACAAACACACTGCTCCCACCAATGAGAGGAAATCTGCAAAATTAGGAATAGAGAGAGCAACCAAGCTCACATGAAGCACCTGTTGGTGTATGATGTCTTGTATTCCGTCGCAGTTTAATCCAGGGAGTACTGGTGCAGCACCTAGACAGCCAGGACGGCGGTCCCGCTAGCTGGTTAGTGAGCCGTGGGGGTTGCAAGGTGGGCAGGAGGCCCCCCTGCATAGCAGGGGTGTAGCCCCCCGCTCGAATTTTTTTATTTGAGGGCAAGTGTAGTTTAATCCGGATTAGGGTGGCAATTGTAGTTTAATCCGGATTAGGGTTTTTTCGCTATATATTTATAGCGAGGGTTTCTTTCTCTGTAATGCAAGCAATACTGAGAGGTGTGAGGACAAGCGCTGTAACCCTATTCTCCATTGATAGTGAAGCAGGATCTCATCTCACCGAGGACGTAGGCAACATTGCCGAACCTCGTAAAATCTGTGTACATTGTTTGTTTTGTTTTTCCATTATCTTCTGCATCGTTTTAGGGTTGCGTTTCTACAGCACCACCACACATCTTTGCCACACACAATACTAACCCTCAAAGAAGCGTCTCTCGAAAACTTCGTACACTGTATTCATCATCAATGGGAAGGTGAAGTACAGATTTATGCAGAGAACCAATTGAACCAAATTACTCTGCAAGCCACACCCAAGGTTTGCTATGGATGACATTAGATTCGAAGGAGAGAGAGGAAGAGGGAGAGCGAGGCTGCTGGGAGGGGGAACAAGTTGAAAAAATCGGGCATTTCTGGCACCGAGGGTTTCAGTTCCAAGAAGAGAGAGAGAGAGAGAGAGAGAGAGAGAGAGCGTAAATGCACAAGGGAAGGAGTTTGTACTTGCCATGCGCTGCTTGCAGAGAAGAAGACGACCGTGGATAACCCAAGTTTCAGCAAGGAAGGGTTGAGCATTAGAGGAGAATTGCAGAAAATTTTGATAGGAAAAGTGAGCAAAGGGAGGGGGGAGGAAGAAACTCACCAAGAGTTAGGGTTCCTTGCGAGAGAGTGGGATTTGATTTGCGTGATGGGGACGAAGTTGAGTTCTTCTGATTTGCACGATGGGAAGAAGCTGAGCTTTTTTTATACCTAGGGTATGGGTTCTTAAGAGGGAGGACGTGACTTGTGTTTTGAGGGTGAGGGCGTTGGGGCGTTTCTATCGGGAATACAAAAAGAAGAACATAGCCCTTGTTCCTTCAAGTTGCAAAAAGAACAAACAGAACTCCTTTTTGGTGTTCTTGCAATCTATTCCAAACCTACTCTTTTTCATTAGTTCATTCCGTGGAAATACAAAAATGAACCGGATGTGCCAAACACGTTTCTGTTCTATTTGCATTCCCGTAGGACAAAAGAACACCAGAAGCATTCTTGTAAAGTGTGATGCAGATTCTTCATCAAATTAGGCTTGTTTTATTAGGAATAAGCCTAGGGTTGGGTTCCATACATGTTGGGTCTTTGATCCCATGTGTTTTGAGTGTAATAAGCCACTTTTATGAGCCTAAAGAGGGGCTTTAAGGTTGCATATGGGATTACTAGTTTGTTTCTTTTTTCATTAGTTTCCTTTTAAGTTCAGTTTAATTTAAGTTATATTTGTTTTCTTAGGAGTCAAGTTATTAGATGGGTCAAGTCATTAGTAGTTAGTTTCCTTTTTTAGTTAGTTTCTAATTTCAGTTTTTAGAAAGTATTCTATTAGAAGACTAAAGTAAAGTTTCCTTTTAAGTAACCTTCTATTTTGTAATTCCCTCCCCCATTATTATAAATAAAGAAGAGGAGGCTCCTAAAGTGGGAATGATTTTGATAAACAAATTAATGATCGTTGCTATTGTCTTCTCCATGAAGAGTTGTCTTGTGTTTGATCAAGGCTGATGGAATTGGTGTTTGATTCAATTGACTCTCTGCGGTAGGAAGCCCCAAGAGATTCTTTTTCTTCTCTCAACTATCCAAGGAGTTACATATTAGTCCAAGCACTGCAAGTACTTGAAACTATTCCCTCCCTTAGTTCTGCCCAGAAATTCAGAAGCTTCTATTTTGATTGCTGGTTACCTAAAGCATTTTCAGCCATCAGAATTGGCTGAAACTTGGATCAAGTCACCCTCCCATCTGGACCATCAATCAACCAAAAGATCTGGTCATGCTCACCAGCTATTAGTGAGATAAAATCTCCCAAAAAACCCTCTTTTATTGATCTGTTCTGTCTAGGACAGAAATCGGTAGAGCTGTTAATGATCATATGGTTTCCTTTGATATTGGCCTATGAAACTGTGAAGGAACAAGCCTAATACATCCTCTGTTGCAGCGAACTTGGATGTGGTTCAACCAATCTCTCTCTCTCTCTCTCTCTCTCTCTCTCTGGAGAAACACAATGATGGAAGTAAATTAATATTAAGAAAAAAAGGAAAACATAAGTTGCAGTTTTGAATCTTCATGGTGGGTATAATGATGAAGGAAAATACAATAATGGGTTCTCTTCTCTAAGCTTCAGAAGGAAAAAGACAGTGAAAAGATTCTTGGGATGTTCCTCAATTATAAACTTTGAGCTTTCTTTTGTTTTGTATTCTTTTCAAACTTGTATTTTCTGGTTTTCTGACTTGGTCAAAAGCTGTTGTAATCTGTAGATGGAGAAAAAAAATTATTTTTCTTTCTTCATTTCTCTAATTTTATTTATTTTAATTTGTCATGGACACTATTCTACATTACATTTCCAAATCTAAGAGTAAATTTAAGAAATCACTGTTTCATGTCTGTGTTTGTAACATATAATTGGTGGGCTTTGAACAGTGGCAGCGATGGTGATGGTGATGGTGATGGTGATGGTGGTGGTAGTGGTGGTGGTGTAGAAACGGTAACGGTGGAGGTGAGAATGGGTCGTAGACCTTGTAAAGTGAGAATGGGTCCCTCTTCACTCCCACCTCCCCCCCCCCCCC